>NC_056735.1:1740913612-1741007805 GCF_019279795.1 Protopterus annectens
AGATGCTAGAAGTTTGATTTTCTGTCACTGATGACAGTGTAATTTATAGGAGTTTAATCTTCCAAAGTATATGTGATCATTTGCAAATGTATTTTACAGGCTATTTTTTTAATAAAAAATGTCTGCCCCAAAAAAATTGGAGAGTCTATTAGAGGTGAACATACTGACAATTTATTAGGCCCAAATAGTGGTCGTCTAGATGCCATATACAAGTTATTGCAACCTGTACAAGGATGTGTCCTTGTTGTAATATTTTGTGATAATAAATGAAAATGTGTTTCCTACAGTTTAAACAGAGACTTAAGAATACAGATCAGATGTTCATGGAAATCAGTTGTTCGAGTGCTGTAAAAGGTTTGTAACTGTACAACTGATGAATTTTCTATATCTAAGCACATAAATTGTTTGAAAAAATGCTTGGGATAAGTTCCTATCATGCAAAGATTTTAGGAAAAAAGATGAAAGAAAAACCATGACTAAAAAATGTAATGCCAAAGAGAATGTTAGAGGAGTTATATAAGTGGGTTAAATATGAAACCAGTATGGAGAGAAGTGAAAGAGGATATAAATTGAAGGGAACTTTAAGGAGGAAGTCTGTAATAAGCGATTGATTTATAAAAATACAGAAGTCAAGAGTAATGTTAAAAATTATTGGACTGTTAAGGTTTCTTATTTATATAAAGTAATGTGGAAATTACTTTTGGAAAGGCTAAAAATGAGATGAAGGTGAACATTTAATTATCTCAGTTTGTTTTTACTTCAAGTAAGTCAACATTAACTCACATTTTTTGATCTTTCATTGGGACTTTAATTTCCTTCACTTCTTGGACTTAGCCAAGCACATTTACTAAGCAACCTCAGAACCCCCCCCCATTACCCACATTTCCGAACCTAAGGAACTCTCTTCAGCCACAATTAAAGACTGCCACTTGCAAAACAGCTTGTTATCTCATGCTTTGCTGTTACTTGCCATTGTTTTGTGGTTATTTGCATAATGGATACGAACCAGATATATATATATACATATATATATATATATATATATATATATATATATATATATATATTAATGTGGTGCTAAGATCTCCCTCCCCAGAGGATAAGCATTCCTGTTATTTAAATGCCTTGGAGAGGCTGATTTCTAGAGGACTTTTTGTACACAAGCTTTCTAGTCTTAAAGAAAGACAGTAGAATATTCACTGGAAAAACTTGTGGCAAATTCCTCAACTGATTTGAGAATTTTACCTTCAGCTGCTGAACTTCCTCACCTTTTATAAAAGAAAGTTGTCAGTTGAAAAATATGTTATAGTGCTTGGGAAACCAAATTTGCTGGTGCTGTTCAGAATGTTTCTGAAGATGTTGGGCCAACACTAAGTGTACACGATATGTATTCAAGAACATTCTTATCACATTGTTTGTGCTTTCTAGTCACTAAGAAAGATTACAGTAAGTGTAGATGTGGTAACCTTTATAAATCCCTTTCAGTATTTAAAGCTGCAAGAATATCAGTAAGAAAACTAAAATTAGGAGGAAGAAGGTTTGAATTATGTCTGTGTTGTCTGTCCACTCAGAGTAGTATACACTTAGTATAGGCATTATTGAATCCTGGTGGTTGTGTATGTTTTTACCCACATCTGCATCTGACAGATGTAAAATGTATAACTCTATTGAAAAGAAGGATCCCACTCCATCTGTTTTGGTCACTCTTTATGCAGACATTTGATCCCCTTCTCTGTTAGCATGGGGCCCTGTAAGTATGTCTCATTCTGTGTCTGCTTTAACATACAACCTTCACGATGCAGTAAATGTAGTCCCAGATTAACTCTACCCAACATTAGGGCCTTGAGAGTACCTTCATACCTAATTTTTAAGAGTAACCTGACCCTTCCTCTTTGGAGACAGTTTGAGGTAGTCATCACTGTGTAATTCTATAGCAGTTCATTGATAACAATCTCCTTGTCTCATTGTTAACAATCTCTGTGCCTGTATGCATCAGTACGGACTTCTTCTCTCAAACAGTCAGCGTGTCTTATAGCTTTACAAGCTCACTGTGGAATTTATTTGTCCTTTACAGTTGGCATCCTTCTGTGGCATTTATTTGTCCTTTACAATTGGCATCCTTCTAGTTGCAGAGACAGGTCAACTGACAGCTGCACATTTGATGGCCTTTCATCCAGTAAATTGCAACCTGTTCTCAAAAATATTCCTAGAAACTGGCAACAAGTGAAAAAAGCAACAATTTTATGTAAACACTACTTAACTAAAAATGCTTGAAAGTTAAGATTGCCAACTCTGTTTCCAGCTCTACACCCATTACTCGAGGAGTACCTCAGAGTTCATTTCAATTTCTGTTTTTCTTTTCCATTTTTATAGTTGAATTCTGCACCGATCTCTCATTACCAATTTTTTTTATACACAGATGATATTTTCATATGTAGAATGTAACTAGAAAAAGGCATCTAAATTCTTGGCTACATAAACATCAACTCAACTTAAAAGCAATGCTATTTTGAGACATCTCAAAAACGCATCAGAGTTCCTAGTAATTGGAAAATTCACAGCAATCTAGCCCTTCCCATTGAAACTGATCCATCCATTTATCCTCAACCTCTTTTTCCCATTTTGCACATGGGGTCAGGGTGTTACATCCTCATTGACAATTATCTTGCGTTAAGGTTTACACCACCGGATGTCTAGCCCTGCAGCGGTAGTTCATTTTCACCACTCATTCGCATGCACACACTCACCTATGGCCAATTTAGACTGTCCAATCCACCTACTGCATGTCTTTGGAATGTGGGAGAAAATCATAGCACCCGTAGGAATCCCACATGACTGCAGCGAGGACATGCAGACTACACACAGAAGGCACTGATCATAATAGCAAAAAGAAAGATTATCAGACATCTGTTCTAGAACTGGAATTGGCCTGTTCCTAGCTCCAGCAAATAAAATGACTATAAATAAGGGTATACTTATGATCCAAATTGAGTACAGTCTCCCTCTTGTAACTGCTGCTTTCTTGAGGATGCTTAAAGTGTGGTGAACTACAGTTAAAATATCCAGATATAACTGTCTTTCATTGAAGAGAATACCGCTGTCTCTAAAAAGCCAAATCAGTTCCACTAAAATAATGTGCAGATTTACTCCTTGGTTCCCTGCACTAGAGACTCATAAAAATAGAGACATTTAACCACTTTCTAGCTTTCACATATAGTCTGTTGAAACCCCTATTTCCTCTCACTTCAAACCTCAACTCCCAATCTGTTACCACAGTTTGTCAGTCATAGCCCCAGAACTGTGGGAGTATGTCTCTCTTCCAGCTGGAGATAACATTTCCAACAATATCTTTAAAAAAAATCTAGAACACCACCTACAGAAAGCTGCTGTCTATAAATGCTGCCTCAGTAATCCTCAAATCTTATCTCTGTCCAACCTGTAACATTATTTATTGAATGTAATGAAGGACTTGCTCTGAAATTAAACCCATAAGTACATCATAGAACAGAAGAACTAAATATGAACTAGGCAGCAGGGAAAATAATAAAATTTATTCAGCACTTTTGTCACAAATTATTAATGACTTCTTCAGAATACATATCCCATTCCCACAATTCATTTATACTAACGTCAATCAACACCTTGCCAATGTAATGAAGAGGTGTACAAATTTTTAAAAAAGTATTGATTGTTTAAAAAGACAGACTCCCTTGTAATTGTATTATAAACATTGCTAAAAGTTTAAAAAAGCCAAAATTGTAACTAAAAAAGCAACGAGATTGATTGTACATCCAATGATAATGTTAATAAATCTCCAACATGAAATCAATGACACCTTTGTATACGTTATATATAATTCCCATTACAAACAAAAATCGGCCTTTAATTTCAACAGGCTGCTAAGAGAAACCATTTCAGGAAGTCCTGGATTAGTGGTGGCATTTACTCTCAATTGCCATAATAATTCTTTAAATTCTAGCAAATGATCTATAGGGCCAGCCTTATTCACAGGTAATCCACAACTTCAATTTCTGTTTCTTTAACTTCATCATTACCAATCCACTTTTCTACTTTCCACTTTGTTTTTCTTATTTTTGCATTGTAAAATTTCCATATCTGGATGCCACTGCTTGTATTTTTCTTCAAATATCTTTGGTGCTGCTTTTTTGTATTGGTTAGTTTTGCTTTCTCATTTGCATAAACATTGCACCACATTAAATCTTTATCTTTCCCATGTCCATATTTTTTCTTTAGATGTCTCCTGCTACTCCTTTTTCTCTTTACTAAGGGGACTGATTGTTCTATCTTGCTATGACATAATCGGTGTTAAGACTTTCTACACTAAAACCTTCACTTCCCAGGTAGGTATTCCATAACTTCAGCTTCTATTTTTTTTTTTTACTTCTACTTTATTAGTCTTCTGCTCTGCATTCCCCCTTTGTGATCTTATTTTTTGTATTGGTGAACATTTACATATGTGTCTTTGCTTGTATTTCTCATATCTTTGGAGCTGCTTTTTTATATTGATTATTGTGGCTTTCTCTATTGCTTAAATATTGCACCATGATTATTGTGGCTTTCTCTATTGCTTAAATATTGCACCATATCAGAGCTGTCTTTCTTTTCCATGCCCATATTTCTAAAAGTTTCAAAAATCTTTAGAGTTTGTGCTTTATATTTTCACACTTCCTCAGTCACCTCTTTTTCCAAACAGCCCAAGGTTTCTTGGTCTGTATAGTGCTTTTCATGACTGTTGCATTAATGAACACAAATTTGCATTTGAAGCTTTTGACAGTTTCTCTTTCCTGTAATTTCTCTCTGTCTTTTTGTATGTCTTCTGTCTGGAAATTCTGGGCTACTTGCATAATAGTTTTGTCTTTTCGGCTTTTCTCGGTTAGGGGTCGCCACAGCGGAACTCCAGTCCGCTAATGATTGGCAGTAGATTTTTATGGTGCCGACACCCAACCTTCAGCGAAGGCACGCCCATTTTGCATGTCTTTCGGAGGCCACTCGACCGCAGGGAGGACATGCAAACTCTGCACAGAAGGCACTCCTTATGCTCAGTAGTCCACTCCATCTTTATTTCTCTTTTTTGGCCTGTCAGTTTTTGTGTTTTTTATGGACTACTGCTACTACAATGTGGAGGGCATCCCCCAGAGCCTGGGCTAATCCCATTGTAGGAATGTTTCTGTGTCTTGAGGATTCTACGCTGTCATTTTTTCCAGTCCTGGCACCAGTGCGCCTACCAGGATTTTTTTTTTATCCTGGGACTTGTGTATCCAGCTGTCTTTTTTTTATTTTTTAACCTACTTCTGTCCATGATGTATGCTATATAAGATGCAATCTGTATGTCAGTGTCATCTTGGTGAGATTTTGTGAAAACAGGGTCTACCTTGTGAAGGTACTCACCAAGACTTGAGGATCAGTTCAGTTCTAGCAATACTACTCTCCTTTGCCTGATGATTTTATCAGTTTTCCATTCGGACAGTGCCAGTGTAGTCAAAACCATGTAGGAGATGGATCTTGTGATGTTCCCTTACATGCAGATTCAGAAGATGTTCATCGTGTTTCACTGTTGTAGTCATCACTGTAGGGTTCTTCCTGCCGGCAGGCAGCCCTCGGTCGGCCATAATCCCAAAGTCTGGATCCGGAGTCGGCTGTAGACTCTCCCTCCCTGACATCAGTGCGCCAGGGGTACAAAGATCCCAGCCGATGCCATGTTCTCCAGTCTTTCTTGCCGCGCGGTGGAAGCAGTTCGCAAGTGCCGGCCGGCTGACTCCTGTTATTTTTGGTGCTTCATTCCGAAGACATTCTTTTTTTCAAAGCTAAGTACCCCGTTGGGGAAACTTTTTTCTTGCTCCAGACCGATGTCAGAAAAAGTTAGTAATTGTATTTCATGTGGAAAGCAAATACCTCATAAGGATTTTCACTCTTACTGTATTCCTTGTCTAGGCCCTGACCACGACGTAGCTAGTTGTCAGTTTTGTTCTAGATTTAATCAACGTACTATTAAACGGAGATACAGTTTTGCCTTTCATTACTTTGGGAGGCGATTTAATTATAACATGTCGTTGGACATGCTTCCGACTACCGGAGTTCATAAAAGGCACAAGGATAAGGATATGCCTCCGAGGTCCAAATCAGATGACAGTTTGCAATCAGAGCCAGCTGCCGGTTCGGCCGTTGTCAGTGAGGCGCTTTCGCAACCCCTGTCGTCGGCCATTACAGAACCGCTTGCCGAAACGGACTCCCACGAGGAGCCATCTAGGCCTTTGAATACTCCAGTTGCAGGACCCTCGGATAATGCTCCCTCGGATGGGTCCGGAGTCGCTGTGCAGGTACCGGCTTCTGAGGGGGTTTTCAGGCCTACGCAGCTTCAGGTAAAGGCAAAGACCAAGGCAAAGACTCCTTCTAAAACAAAGACTCAAGCCCAGGCCTCCTCTGATCCGGGACCTGAATCTCAAAAACAAATGCTTAAAATGGCGGAGCACTTGCTAACTATGATTAGGGGTTCACATCCCCCTCCAGACAAAAGGCCAAGACAAGAATTGGATTATGAATCCTCTGATCAGGCATCTATCTCTTCAGTGTCTTCCTCTGAACAGGATTATACTTTCCCTCCTTATGAGGATTCTGATGCTGAGGAATCCATTCCTTCAGCTTCTCCTCCTGAGGATTACTCTTTTGGGGAAACTTTACATGACAAGAGGGAACATTTTCACTGGGAAGGACAGGAGTACTCTGAATCTAAGAGAAGACTTAGGGATTTCCTTCTTCTTCCCCAACACAGACACCTGGCTATTCCTCCTATTTTGGATATTGTGGATGATGTTTTTTCTGAGTCTAATTTAACTCCTGACTCCTTTCCTTTCCTCCATCCCCTGCTAAGCCTGATAGATATTACAGAGTCCCTGACTCCCACCAGTTTCTTTACAAAAATCCTACTGCTGATCCAGAAACCATTTCTCAGGGTCCTAAGGGTGTTAAGGTTGCCACTGCTAAGAATCCTATTCCGTCAGATAAGGATTCTAGAGCTTTGGAGAGATGGGGCAAAAAAGTGTACACTTCTGCTACTTTATCTATTAGGGCTTTAAATTGTCAATTTCATATGTTGAAATATCAGCAATACCTTTTGTCTGTTATGAAACAAAAACTGGGTACCATTTCTGCATGTGCTGATAATATGGAATTTACATGATTTGATGCATGCTATTGAGCAGGTGGGGAAACACACCTTACACTGTGGTTTTGATGCTTTGGAGGCCTCTTGCAGGGCGGCTGCCACTGGCACTGTCATTAGAAGGCATGCTTGGTTAAAGGAACAAAATTTGCCTGATCAAGTGAAAGCAAAGTTACTGGATGCCCCTATTCAACATAATGTTTTGTTTGGGTCTAAGGCTGAAGAGGTTATAAAGAAAATGGAGGATAAGGCAAAATCCATGCAAACGGTTAAGGATTTCTTACAAGTTCAGCCTCCTAGATTTAGCAGAAATTGGCCAGCTAAAAATTGGACCTTTCCCAGCTCGGACAGGCCTCAGAGGGGTAGATATAGGCACCCCAGAGGGAGGGCCCAAGCGCAGACCTCTTATAGACCTAGACAGTGGAGTGCTTCCACCCCCAGGGGTGGAGAAGATAGGTCTCAACCTTATAGGAAACAGACTCAATGACTCCCCCTGCATGGCTCCAGGAACCTCTCTCCTGGAAGCTCCTCTGGGAGGAAAACTTTCTCTTTTTCACCAAAATTGGACTTGCATAACCCAAGACAAGTGGGTTCTGGATGTAGTTTTAATAGGTTACAAATTCCACTTTCACACCTTACCAAAACCAAACGGATGGCCAGACCTACCAAAAACTCAATGGGCAGAGGCATTAAAACAGGTGAGGTCCCTCATGGCTATGAGGGCAATAGAACTGGTTCCAAATTCAGAGATGGGACAAGGCTTTTATTCAAGACTCTTTCTAGTTCCCAGAAAGAATACTTGGGAGACCCATCCTGGATCTGTCAGTCTTAAATACTTTCCTGGAGATACCAAAGTTCAAGATGCTTACTCTGCAGCAGCTCCTGCCAATGTTGAGCAAAAATGCATGGATGGTGACATTGGATTTAAAGGAGGCTTACCTACACATTCCTATCGGACAGGAGTGCAGAAGATACCTCAGTTTCAAGGCAGGCTCGAAACATTACCAATTCTCTGCGCTGCCCTTTGGCTTGTCTACTGCGCCCAGGGTCTTTACCAAGTGCCTGGCACCAGTAGCAGCTTACTGCAGACTCAAGGGAATTCAAATTTACCCTCATCTGGACAATTGTCTTATTCAAGCAGACAGCAAGGACATTTTACTCCAGCACTTGGAATTTGTTCAGAATCTACTCAAGTACCTGGGATTCACTGTGAACGTAAAAAAAAAAGTCAAATTTAACATGCACTCAACAGATAACTTTCCTGGGGTGCTCTTTTAAACACAACAACCCAGATGGCATTCCTGACATCAGAAAAACAACTAAAATTGGCTTCAACTTTCAAAAGCCTGGCGTTAATGTCTCAACTAACTGCAAGGAAATTCCTGTAGGCTTTGGGTTATATGGCTTCCTGCGTCCTACTCGTACCATATGCAAGACTGCATATGAGGAAGATACAATGGTACCTAAAAAGCGTATGGTCCCAGCATTGTCACAGTCTAAAACAGAGATTGCTGCCTTGCCTTGCCTGCAAAAGGAATTCCATTGGTGGGCCATGGCATGTCTTCAAAACAAAGGGAAAGCCTTCAGTCTACCTCCAGCCTACCAGGTGATAACCACGGACGCCTCGGATTATGCATGGGGAGCCCACTTGCAGGGGAAAGGCCTGCAAGGTTTTTGGACAGTGGATCAGAAGCATCTACATAAAGAGATGTTAGCTGTGCAGAATGCCCTCTTGGCTTTCAGGGATCTTTTACAGCCAGGGCAGCTACTGATATGGACAGACAACACCACAGTTATGTGGTACATAAACAAGCAAGGGGGTTCACACTCCTACCCCCTTTGCAGACTAGCCATGAATCTATGGAACACAGCACTAGCTTGCAAAATGGACCTACAAGCTCAATTCCTGCCAGGGAAACAAAACACTCTCTGGCAGACAGCCTGAGCAGGAACCTGCCAGACCCACATGAGTGGATGCTAGACACCCAAATATTCAAGATGATTACAGAAGCCTGGGGCTGCCCGGACATAGATCTATTTGCATCTCCCCACAACTACCAGTTACAGACGTTTTGCACAAGGACATATCACAAGCTAGCATGGAAAGTGGATGCGCTCTCATTCAGTTGGAGGAACCTCTCTGGGTATGCCTTTCCACCACTACCTCTTCTACCAAGGGTGTTATTAAAAATAAAACAGGACAAAGCTGATCTTACTAGCCCCGAATTGGCCTCAACAATTTTGGTACTCAAAACTGATAAATCTATCCCAGGAACCTCCTTGGATTCTACCTCAGATTCCAAATCTTTTGTCTCAACATCAGGGCCAGGTCCTGCACTCTCATATCAAAACTCTCAGCCTGGCAGCCTGGCATATTCAGGGTCTGTGATTAATCCTACCCTTTGCAAACAGGTCATGGATATTATCTTAGAAGCCAGAAGGCCTAGCACTAGGAAATCTTATGAAGGTAAATGGAAGAGATTTTGCACCTGGATGCATGCTCAGGAATCAGATCCTCACATTCCAAATATTCCATTGATTTTACATTACCTAACAGATATGTTGCATAAGGGTTTATCTTTTTCCTCCATAAAAATACATGCCTCAGCTATCTCTGCACATTATAATACAGATCCTCCAATTTTTCATATCCACTTCTGAAACAATATCTCAGAGGAGCAAAGAATTTAAGGCCCCCTAGGACACCACCCATCCCTGCCTGGGACCTCAATTATGTCCTGGAAAAACTAACTCTCCCTCCTTTTGAGCCTGCGGCCACATCTGATATGAAGTATTTATCATGGAAGACTGTTATCCTACTGGCTTTAACTTCAGCCAGGAGAGTCTCGGTGTTAAAAGTGCTCATGGCTGTGAAACCTTACATTATTTTTCATCAAGACAGGGTTTCTTTGAGGACTAACCCTACTTTCATGCCTAAAGTGGTTTCTAAAGTGGCTTTAAACCAAACTATTCACCTGCCAACTTTTTACCCTAATCCACAAAATAAGGGGGAGAGGATCTTGCATTCTTTGGATGTGCACAGGCAGCTTCGCTTTTACCTGGACAGAACCAATGATATCAGGAAAACAGAACAACTGTTTGTTTCTTATGCAGCAAATTCCCAAATTCCCAAGCCAAAGCTATTTCAAAACAGACCATTTCTAAATGGATTGCTCATGGAATCAGATTTTGTTACTCTCATCATGGAAAGCAAATCCCAGCAAACATTAGGACTCACTCTACCAGAGCTGCTGCTACTTCAGCTGCCTTTCTCAGGGGAGTTCCTACCAAAGATATTCTGGAAGCTGCTACTTGGAGTTCAGTGCATACTTTCTCTAAGCACTATAATCTCCCTCTTTATTCTAAGTCTAGGGCAGGCTTTGCTTCTGCAGTCTTGTATACTGAAAGGCATAATAATGTGGCAAGACTGTTGCATTGGGGATTGTGCAAACATTATAATACTGAACTAGTTGAAAAACACTGGAAAAATGAACCACAGAGCATTATAGAAAATGATGAATTTTATATTGCATGGGATCACTCATTATCAACATTTCAATAAATAGATGTGAAAAAACCATATATAGTAGTCCATGAAAGGAGACAACAGTAGCATTGATCATTGAAATTGCTACACCCTGTGACTAGTGTCTTGCGTACAGAAAGAGAAAAAGTCATAAAGTACCAGGATTTGCAGGCAGAAACAAGGGTAATTTGGAAGGAGGATACCCAGACAGTTCCAATAGTAGTAGGAACAATGGGTCTTATAAAAAAAGAATTTACAGTCTTACTTAGATATGTTACTGATATGTGTAACTCCATACGAATTGCAGAGAGAATCATTACTGGGCACATTGCGGGTGCTGCGAAGAGCCCTTATGGCTAACATCAAAGACTGAAACAATATTAATTTCATGAACTTTAATCATACTTTGACTTAGGAATGGGGTCTCTTTCTGTCATGGTATTAGAAACCCAAACAACTCGGAGAAATTAACTGAGCAAGACTTTGTATTTAAATCTGCATCTAAAAACTAATGTGGTATTTCATTAGAGTCAGGTTTAATGCCTCTAGAGTTGGAATTCCATTGTCATCCTTTAGAATACCTAGATGTGGAGTGCTCTGTGGTTTGATTTTGGGACCGTCATTATTTTGTATTGCATACATTTTGTTTGTTAACCAGGTAAGTGGACTGGTAAAGGACCCTTTTCAGCCACTTTCTGGGGTATTAGGCAAACGGTTTATAGACTGTGCAAAACTTGTTTACTTATCAATGAAAATTTCATCTGTATGTATGCACAATTTGCAACTTGATAATTTGATGTAAAGCAGTAATAAGCTGAGTTTGAATAAGATAAGACTAAGAAAATTAGGTAGGAAGTAGAGGAAGAAGTTGCTGGTGAATTGACAGGACAAGTGGTCGAGTGAGATGATGGTAGTAGTTATTGAGGTAAAGGAGAGAGAAAAATAGTATTGAGGTGAGAGAAAATAGTTATTTTTTTTAAGAAGGCGCTAGGTAGAGTGAAAGTGGAGAAGAGTTATAAGAAAGATATAGGTATAGTAGAAGAGAATAAAGAAACAAGGGTGTATATTTACAGTAGGTACGCAAAGTTTGCAATCTGCAGCCAGTGCCTTGTAGGTTTATGAATCACAGCATGATTGTTACCCTGTGTCTCTAAAACATTTGCATCTATTCTAGTATTATAGATTATTTTCTAAAAAAGTAATGGGTTTTTTTATGGTAAAGTGTCCCAGGCAGCAGAGGTAAGATTATTCTAGAATTTTTTATGAGTTTAATAAGAAAGGAGTTCTGTACAGTTTTAGTGAAAATTTACTTCTACGGTTATATGAGGATTCCAAATGTTTTAATGTGTTAGCAAGAGGAAGACAGAATTGTTCTTTAATTAGTGTGTGTGTGTAGAAGTTAGGATGTCCTTCAAGGATGCATCTGCAGTCCTAACTTATGGGTTGTCCTGCCTCAGGCAGCCCTTCGGTCGGCCGGATTCCAAAGTCTGGGTCTGGCCTCGGCTGATGTCGCACTTCACCCGACGTCATAGCTGCTGTGAATTGGGTATAAAGGCATCAGCCGACGCCATTTTCTTCAGTCTTTCTTGCCGCGCGGTGCCCGAAGCAGAAGCTGTTCGCAAGTGCCGGTCGGTCAGATCCAGAGATTTCTACTACCGAAGACTTCTAAAAAGCTAAGTACCCCGTTGGGGACTCTTTCTTGCCTCAGCCGATGTCAGAAAAAGTAAATAATTGTTTAACTTGTGGGAAACAAATACCTCATAAGGATTTCCACTCTTACTGCCTTCCTTGCTTAGGCCCAGACCACGATGTATCAGCTTGTCTAGCCTGTGCTTCCTTCAACCGACGGACACTCAGACGTCGGTCGGAGTTTGCAGAGGAGTTTTGGTCCGCTTTTGCTTACAAAATGCCGTCGGAGACTCCGACTTCACAATTAGCTAAAAAGCGTAAGGAAAAGGACCGACACTCGCGGTCCGCGGTTTCGGCCGAAACCATGGTTAAGCCAACCGCGAGTGTCTCGGTTTCGGCTGAAACAGAGTCCTCGGTTCTTCCTTCGGCCGAAAGCATGCCTCCGATAGCCGAGGCCTCACACAGCATGGCTGAATCTGCTACTGAAATTTCCCCTGCTGTAGCAGGCACCCAGGATTTATCAGATACTATTCCTTTAGACATATCTACTCCTGCACGTGGAGCTGCTAGGCCCCCAGCATCTATGTCTATCGAGGCTTTTTCTAGGGCTAAAGCAGCTAAATCTTCTAAGGCCTTGCCTGCTAAAACCCCCTCACACAGGCCTACCTCTAGTTCCCAAATGCTCAGCCTGGCTGAGGATCTCATTTCTTTGATCAGGGGATCCCAACCTCACCCAGACAGGGCCTCTCAACCCCCTCCAGAGAAGAGGCCTAGAGCAGAGCCCCCGGATCCTGTTTCTACAGACTATTCCTCGGATGATTCAGAAAACTCAGATCCTCCAGAAGGCCCATATTCTCCTTATGAGGATTCTGATGCCGAAGACTCCATTCCTTCTGCCTCTCCTCCTGAGGAATTTTCTTTTGGGGAAACCTTACATGCTATGAGAGAGCATTTTCAATGGCAGGGCCAGGATTTTTCAGATTCAAGGAAAAGGCTAAGGACCTTTTTACATTTACCACAGCATAGGCCTTTAGCCATTCCTCCAGTACTAACAGTTGTTGATGATGCATATAATGATGCCTGTACTGCCCCTGACAAGCCCGACAGATATTACAGGGTCCCGGACACACACTTTCACTTGTATAAGGCTCCTATTGCAGATCCTGAAACCATTTCACAGGGCCCCAAAGCTGTAGCAGCTGCCTCTGCCAAAAACCCCCTCCCCTCTGAAAGAGAATCTAGAGCATTAGAGAGATGGGGTAAAAAAGTTTATACTTCTGCTACTCTTTCGGCTAGGGCCTTAAACTGTCAATTCCACATGATTCAGTATCAGGAATTTTTGTTAGACCAGCTAAATAAAAAACTGTCCTCTCCTGAACCTATAGACCGTAAGTCCCTTCAGGATTTGGTACATAACACTCAGCAGGTCAGTAATCATTCCTTAAAATGCGGCTATGATGCACTGGAGGCTTCCTTTAGATCAGCTATGACTGGAACAGTGATCAGAAGGCATGCATGGTTAAAAGAGCAATCCTTACCAGACCATGTAAAGTCAAAGCTCCTAGATGCTCCCATGGAGAAACAAAGTTTGTTTGGCTCCCCTGCACAGCAAGTGCTAAAGAAGGTGGAAGAAAAAGCAAAATCTGTCCAAACAGTCAAGGATTTCTTACAGGTCCAGCCTCCGAGGTTTAGTAGAAATTGGCCCTCGAAGAATTGGTCCTTTCCAGACACCTCCAGAGCACAGAGAGGCAGAAATAGGCGCCCAAGAGGCAGAGGTCAATCCAGAGGTGCCTACAGGGGACGTCAGTGGCAGCCTAACAATCAGAGAAGTACTGCCACAGATCCAGCTACTACCACTTCCACAGGACAGACACAATGACTTGACTCTGATACCGCCTACCAGGGAACAACTGGAAGCAACCTTAGGCGGAAAGCTAGCCTTATTTTCCGTAAACTGGCATTACATTACAGGAGACAAATGGATTTTACAGACAATAGATAAAGGCTACAGGTTTCACTTCCACACTCTACCAATAAAGAGAGGAATGCCAAACCTACCACCAAACCAAAAAACAAATGCTCTAGGACAAATCAACCACTTACTAAGGATGAGAGCTATAGAAAAGGTACCGCCTATGGAACAAGGACAAGGATTTTACTCCAGACTTTTCCTGGTACCAAGGAAAGAAAACCAATGGAGGCCTATTCTCGACCTGTCCGCTCTGAACACATATCTCATTGTTCCAAAATTCAAAATGCTGACCCTACAGCAACTTCTTCCCATGCTGGGCAAGGAGTCTTGGCTGGTGACTCTAGATCTCAAGGAGGCATACCTGCACGTCCCTATACGACCAGATTGCAGAAGATACCTCAGATTTCTTGCAGGATCAGAGCATTATCAATTCTCAGCATTGCCCTTTGGCTTATCTACTGCGCCCAGAGTATTCACGAAATGCCTGGCATCAGTAATTGCTCATTGCAGGCTTCAGGGAATTCAGATTTATCCATACCTGGACGACTGCCTAATACAAGCGGACAACAAGACCAAATTAACAAAAGATTTGGAAAAGGTTATACAACTACTGCAAGCCCTGGGATACACAGTCAACATGAAAAAGTAAAGGCTGGTACCATCCCAAAGGATCACATTCTTGGGTGCAGAACTGGACACTTCAAATCAGATGGCATTTCGCGCAGCAGAAAAGCAAAAGCAACTACCACTCTATTTCATGGCATTAACAACACAGAACCAGCTTACAGCAAGGAAAGTCCTGCAAGCCCTGGGTTACATGGCATCCTGCATAATATTGATTCCACATGCCAGGCTGCATATGAGGAAGTTGCAATGGTACCTAAGGAATATATGGTCTCAACACAAGCACAGTCTAGAAGCCCAGATTCCAATAATTCCATGCCTGAAACAAGATTTCCTGTGGTGGGCTCAGGCCTGTCAGTTGAACAGAGGACTGCCTTTCCACAAACCTCGCCCAAGCCAGACTATCACCACAGACGCCTCAGACCTAGGCTGGGGGCACACATGGTGGACAAGTGTATACAAGGCCTATGGACACAAGACCAGCTGAACCTACACATAAATCAAAAAGAGATGCTGGCAGTGAAACAGGCACTTCAGACATTCAGACCTTTTCTTCAACAGGGTCATTTGCTGATAAGGACGGACAACACCACAGTCATGTGGTATATCAACAAACAGGGAGGCACACACTCATATCCTCTATGCCGGATGGCAGTGGACCTGTGGAATGTGGCCCTGAACCTCAACATTCAGCTCCAGGCCATATTTGTGCCAGGAAAAGAAAATATACTAGCAGACACCTTAAGCAGAACTACCACGGATGCCCACAAATGGATGCTGCATCCAGACATCTTCAAATCCATTACAAAGAAATGGGGACTGCCAGAAATAGACCTGTTCGCATCCCCACACAACCACCAATTGAGGAAATTCCGCACAAGGACATACCACCCACTTGCTTGGAAGGTGGACTCCCTATCCTTCAGTTGGGAAAACCTGACAGCATATGCATTCCCACCTCTTCCTTTGATGCACAAAGTGCTACTGAAGATCAAAGAAGATCACCCAAGGATCATCCTGATAGCTCCAGACTGGCCGAGGCAGCATTGGTACCCGCTACTGAGGAGTATGTCTCGGACACACGCATGGCCTCTACCTCTAGTTCCTTTACTGCTAACACAGAACAACTACAAGATCCTACATCCAAACTTGAAAACACTACGGCTAGCTGCTTGGAATATTACATAAAACAAAATAACACAGATTTATCTTAGAGGGTTAAAGACATTATCCTGGAGGCTCGCAGACCCTCCACAAGGAAGACATATTCAGCCAGATGGAAAAGATACCTCATTTGGAGTGCAGCAAAAGGAGAAAATTTATCATTAGCAAACATAGCTAACATCCTGGAATACTTAGCAGAACTTTTCCACAATGGCCTGTCTTACTCCTCCATTAAGATTCATGCATCAGCAATTTCAGCAGAATACAACATGGATCCTCCAGTCTTCTCTCATCCTCTACTCAGGCAGTTTCTGAGAGGAATTAAAAATGTAAAGCCTCCAAGGAAGCCACCTTTGCCTACATGGGACCTTAACTTTGTGCTGGAAAAGTTAACCCCCTTTCGAACCAGCAGCAACAGCAGAGTTACAGTTCTTATCTTGGAAAACTGCTTTCCTGCTTGCAATCACTTCAGCAAGAAGGGTTTCTGAATTACAGGCATTAATGGCAGTACAGCCCTTCCTTATCTTCCATCAGGATAGAGTGTCCTTGAGAACTAACCCTACTTTTATGCCAAAAGTGGTCTCCAGGGTATCATTGAACCAAGCAATCCACCTACCAACATTCTTCCCCAACCCACAGAACAGGGGGGAAAGACTACTACATACCTTGGATGTGCACAGGCAATTGCGCTACTGTCTGGACAGAACCAAAACCAACAGAAAAACTGACCAGCTTCTGGTAGCATATGCAACAGGAATGGAAGGAAAAGCAATTTCAAAACAGACAATCTCAAAATGGATAGGAAATTGCATTAGATTTTGTTACTCTTTTCATGGAAAGACAACTCCAGAAAGCATCAGACCTCACTCCACAAGGGCTACAGCCACTACTACAGCTTTCCTACGAGGAGTGGCTACCAAAGACAGTTTAGAAGCTGCTACTTGGAGCTCCGTGCATACATTTGCCAAGCATTATAATCTACCTTTATACTCCAGATCCCGAGCAGGTTTTGCAACTGCTGTTTTGCAAGGGATCTTAACTACACCATAATCATCTTAGTGCCTCCTCCCCCAGTTTGGCTATGGTATTCTACCCATATGTTAGGACTGCAGATGCATCCTTGAAGGACATAGTACAGTTTTGTACCTACCATAAATGTAGATGTCCGAGAGGTATGCATCTGCAGTCAGGATTACCCACCCTCCTTCCCCTCTGTGGTACTCCTAGAGTATTTGCCCATCTTGTAGCTAGCTGGGGGAATCTATTATGGTGTATTTGTTTGTATATATGTATATACATGCTTATTTTTGTTTGCTCTCTACTGTTTGGAATCATTTGCATTTATCCAAATTTAGCCTTCCTAGAGGGCACCTGGCATCTGGGGCAAGAAACACTGAGGAAAATGGTGTCGGCTGATGCCTTTATACCCAATTCACAGCAGCTATGATGTCGGGTGAAGTGCGACATCAGCCGAGGCCAGACCCAGACTTTGGAATCCGGCCGACCGAAGGGCTGCCTGAGGCAGGACAACCCATAAGTTAGGACTGCAGATGCATACCTCTCGGACATCTACATTTATGGTAGGTACAAAACTGTACTTTGTCCTTCCTGAGATATTGATTCAGTTTGCTTGTTGTGTAGAAGTACAGTGATGCTGATAAAACTTTGAAAGCTTGATGACTCATAAGAGTTTTATTTTCTGTGGTTTGCGTCATTGTTTTGTCCAGGTAACTATGCAGTAAAAGGGTGCATTTATGTCTTGGTAATAATTACTTTAATAGCAATGGCCTTTCTGGTGTCTGATAGTAATAGATATGAAATGCTGAAAGTTATCTTTAGTTGTTGCTTGATTTTAGAGGTAATAGTCACTATGTGATTATGTAGTGTGTGTCCTCATAAGAACCCCCTAGATACCTATACTGTTATGTGAACGGGAGAATAGGCCCAGCAGGTTTGTGGTAATTGATGGAACGGTATTTAAAAATATTTTTCATGTATCACAGATCATCTGATCTCCAAGATTGTTGCTTATATGTGATTATATTACACTTGATAACACTGCCAGTGCCATGAAAAATTGTTTTGATGCTGTGCATTTACATTTTATAATATTACACAGATGGGATGTTGAAAACAGTTTGAAAGTAAATGTAGTTAGAACAGAGCTTTTATGCCCCTTCCCAAGTTTCTTTCTCAAGGAAATAATGATACTGTGGTTGATTGATGTATCATGTCTGAGTGATGGTGTAGACAATAGGCTTTTAAGTTTGTTTCTCATTGAAAGAAATTGTGCACATTATAGGACGAAATTAAGTTTGACATAAGATGCTAGGAAGTTGTCAGGGGGTATGTTTAATGCTTTATTTGATTCTATAACTTTTTCTTTGTGTAGTAAATATATTCATAAATTAACACTATTGTACCACTGTGTCTTGAGATGTAGGGTGGGCATACCATTTGGAGTTTATCAGTGTAATTTTTGTAAGCCTGCACTCACTTGATCTCAGTTTGGAAAACGGGATTAACATATGTCTAATTTATTATGTATAATATGTGTTTCATTGAAATGTACCATCTGGTATGCCACAGTTGTTAATTCCATCTTAATCCTTAAAAAGGTATTGCCACCATGTCTTCAGAATAGATTCGATTCATGAGTAAATCCAAGACACAGAAATTCACAGTGTATGGGGACATAGCAGTATCAAAAGCATTTTCAAGTATGATAATTTTATCTTTCAAAAAGGGCTTTTCAAATAGTGTTTATAAGAAATGCTTGTAGCTTATGTTTATTATTGTTCTAAATGTATTTATTTTTGTATGTGATGCTAATGTATTATATGTATGTGATCTTGGATTTGTTGGAACAAAAAAGGCTTTGACTAATGAAACCAAGAAAAATGGTAAACTTGAAATGTAAACTGGAAAGAGGAAAATTCTTACAAAAAGTAAGAGAGGTTGGGCTGTTTAGTGTGTCAACCACCTGAAAATTGGCACATGGAGGATCTGAATTCACAGGGCTTTGCTAGACAAGAACTTTGCTTATGTGAGATTTCCAAGTGATAAACTGCATAGTAGTTATCCACCTTAAGTTAGTCCATCGCCAGTCAGGATTTTCTTTAAGCTTGCTCCAGCCTTCAGCTTTGCCAGCACAATTCCTGAATCTCATATCCAAGCCATGGTTCAGGTGCTGAAATAGGCACAAGACATAACTTGCTTTGGCCATTGTCCCGAGCACCAGAGAGGGCTGTGCTTTTGTCATGTTCTAGAAAATCTGGATCCATCCATTCCACCTTACAATAGGAACTGGGAGCTGGTCAGTCGAGGGCACCATGAAGAGATAAATACAGTACTGAAAAGTCACCCATGTATTTCTCCTAATATTGTTCAGAACTTGTGAGGTCTATTGAGCAATTCGAGGAAAATTAGAAATGGTCTCAGTATTGCTGTTTCAGTCTTCAAGTCATTAAAGAGCAGTTAGCCTTAGTATACAGGAAACCAGTGGAACCATATAAAACAAGGAGCACTCTTAAAAACAAGCAGAACACAGCAGACAAGCAGAGAAAAATGGAAATAATTTAACAGGCTTATCCTTAAATCTCTAAACTCAGAACTCTGGAGTCATATAGTGAACATAAACTACAGGGAAAGCTGTGAGAGTTAACTAAGTGACCATGATGGGACTTCTCGGTGATCTTTTAAAAAAGTCTGTGTAATGTACTACGTACAGCAGAAACTGGAAAATATTCAACAGAATCCAAGTACTCACCCTCCCTGTAGATGTAAATGAGTGTCAAGAAAAGTAGCAGGTTTCTACAGTTACACCCATTTAAAATTCATTTGCTTCAGCTCCATGACAAGAAACAGAGACACCCAAGGCTGAAGACTTAAATTCAGTCTGACAAAAGGCAAATAGGAAAGCATTTTAAGCAGCTGCTAACCATTGTCAGTGTAGTAGTATAAAATAATCTAAAACCAGAGAATAAAAAAATCAGCCTACTTTGTCAGTGGTAGCCACCCACCACAATGTTTTGGGCATGTTATTCTAGATCTCTCTATCTTTTTTTTCTTTTTGAATTGTGTCTTAGCCAAAGCAATACTAAGAGTTATTTTGTAATGATTTATGATATTCATAAGACTATATGACCACACTCTGACCTCATGCAGGGTCTGTAAATCTTTCCTAAATTTTAAAAGTTTTTAATATTTGTGCAGCATGTAGTAATATATGCATGTGCAGTCCTTTGTTGCCCATTTTTCTTGGTTATACATTTGACAAATACAAGCTACCCACCTTTAACCTTCCTGTTTTATTTTTTCGTTTTTTTTTTTTTTTGCTTTTGTATAGCCCATTTAAAAAACAACGGCAACATTCCCATTCTGCAGTGCAATATAACCCTGTGATTTTTGTATTGCATATGTTTCTGTTTTGTTGTAAGGACTGAAGCGCCTTCACTCAACTCCCCAGCTGGAGAATGTTAAGAAATTTCACAGAGAATAACAAATGCAAAAGTAGCTGCATTCTGATGTACACTCTGGATTATCACAGTATCAAAAATGTTATTATAGAAAACTGGGCCATTGTCAGAGGAAACCCTTATCTGATTAACATCTTAGGTAAAGCCCCATTCTTTGTTTACAGGAAAGCCAGGAACATTAGAAATTTTGTTGAATTTAAACCCAGACTGTACAAGAGAAACACTAAAAGATGTGAAGGTAATTGTACATTGTGTATATTTATACAGCAAGGTGATAGTTTTTATTGCCCTTATTTAAAGAAAATCATTAAGACCAGTCCAGGGGGCGAGTGTAACACTGCAAAAGTAATTTACAGGGCACAGTCCAACAAATGTGATGCATTTTATGTGGGCAATGTAAATAAACTTAAGCTTAGGATTTCATGTCATCTGTCAAGAAATCCGCTCTGGATGTAAAAAATAATCTACTAGCCAAATATCTTGCTCTGCATAAAAAGGCACACAGGTTTTAAGTTCTAGGTACTGAATCACATAGACTTGAGTGATCTTAAAGGAGACATCCTGAATATGCTGGAAAAATGTGAATGCTTGTGGCAATTAAAGCTCAACTCTTTCAGGAAGCCTGGACTAAACTACTATTGTTCACTTAAAAGTGTACTGGAACTTAGAAAATTGCCACATTGTTTGCATGACTAATTTTATTTTATTTTATTCTTCCAGTTGGTTTGAAATACCATGGCAAATAATATTTAATAGAAGTGTATATTTTGTTGATATCATCACACATTTTTTTCTTTTTTCTTCCTTTTCCCATTTTATTTGAAATGATGTTTAATAACAATACTAGCTAATTATACAGAAATATTTTTTGTAGATAGTTTTTTAGGGTTCTTGTACACAGACCTGAAGAAGTCTAGAAGGACGAAAGCGATCTTTAACACTAGGTTATGGAAATATAATATGGTTTGCACAATTGATTTTTTGCAAGCAAGGATGTGTATGTATATATTTATGTATATTTTTAGATTGCCAGATTCTATAAGGTTTATATATTTCCATGTAGTATATTGTCTTGGATAAAATCACAGACTTAATTATGGTATTATGAAAGCTACTAGGTATAGTGGGACCAGTTTGAAAGTCACACTGATGGGGGAAGGGATGTGACTTTGTTAACGTATACTAATACACTGTGTTTTACAGCATAATGAACCACACCCATACTTGATAAAAAGAATGTATATAGTTAGAAAGTTTGTGATGAAACTATTATTCTTTTATTTTTGTTTTACTTGGATCTCTTGTCTGTGCGCATAATAAAGGATTTTCGACTGGAAACAGACTGTCTGCCCTGCTTGGATTACTTCTGAATACTTAGTAACTCTGTCTAATATTTCAAGTTGTATATTTTATTGTTTTTTGACTCGAGTTTTAAGTTCACTACTTCTACTACTATTATCTGATCTTAATATACAGTAATTAACTAGATATGTATGTAATATAGATATATATATATATATATATATATATATATATATATATATATATATATATATATATATATATATATATATAAATTGAAAATCCTCCACACAGAGAAGCTTCTTACACTGTTTTGTTTTTTGATCCACTGTACTTGTTTAGTGGGCTGTTTGAGACTTTGTGGAATCCACGGAAATTATTTGTTTTTGTTTTGTTCTTTTTGTAATTTTGTACTACTTTTGGTCGCACACAATTTTTTTCTCTGCATTTTTAAATCTGGGCTGTTTCAGAAATAGATCCATGTGGATTAATACATTTAAGTAAGTTTTAAATTTAAAATAAAAAAAAATAATTTTATCTTTATTACTGTTTCCCCTTACATCTGTCATTTTGTTCTCCTCCTTCCTGCTCTTCAGTCAGTATATATTAACTTTCCTAAATCCTAGTACGTATTTCTTACACCTTCCCTTCTTGTTAAATCTGTCCTTTCCCTCTTCCATACTGTATGTCTTTTACCAGTTCTTCTTTCCATCTCAACTGTTCCCTTTTTTCAGTCTCTTCCTGTTGTATTATAATTTGCTTCCACGGTTTCTCGGTCCTTCATACAAGCTGTTGATATCACTCGATGCTGTTAACTTCTTTGACTTTTTAAAGCTTTCTTTCCATGCTTCTCCTCTTCCTTTTTCTGCTTAGAAAATTTCCTGCTCATTATTATGTACCTCACCTGTCCAGCCAGTGACACAGAAATGTCCTTTTCCAACCCACTCTATTCCACTTTCTTTGTCCCTGTTTTAAACAGCAGACTCTGTAACCCTTTTATCACCTTCATAAAATTCCATCCTTTTCTAACTTGTTTCCTTGCTTATTTCATGTGCCTGCCTATCTGCACTCTCACAGTATGTCTTTTCCTGGCTCCTTCTCTCTTGCATTTCCGGCAACCGCCCTTTCCTTTCATCCTGCATGTTGATAGCTTTCTTGGCATTAATCACCACGCTGTAGTTTTCACATCTGCAGGGTTTCATGCTGAGCCCAACTTGGCCTGCTTTTACTCTTCAGTCTTTTTTTTCATTCTGTCTTCTTAAAAGCATTCACTTATTCATTTCTGTCTTTATCCTTATCATATCTAAACAGATCATCCACTGCTCCCTAACCATTCCTACCCTATTCTGCCTAGTCATCATCTGCTTTCCTCACGTTTTCCCCCCTTTGCTGTATTCCACTCACAGCTACACTTCCCTTATAGATTTCTTCAGGCCTGACGACTCTGATATGTAAAGCTATGGAGTGCTTCATCATCATAGACCTGATTAACAAAGCTATAGGAAATCTCCAAACTCTAGACCCCAAGCAATTTGCCTTTCTGAAAGGGAGGTTATGCCTGCTCAACCTGGTTGACTTCTTTGAGTCAGTCACCAGGGCTGTGGATGAAGGTAAGGCAGTGCATACAGCTTACCTCAATCTGGCCAAGGCCTTTGATATATTCCTCACTCTGGAATTATTGATATACTCATCAAATTAGGCATCACCCTTTATATCACTAGGTGGGTTGCAAACTGGCTCACAGAACACAGTGTGAAAGTAGTAGACTCCAAGTCACACTGCCTACCAGTCAAGAGTGGAGTCCCACAGGGATCGGTCCTGGGTCCTCTCCTGTTTGGCATCTACTTCTTAGAATTCCAGGCCAACACAAAGGGATTCTGGCTGACAAAGTTTGCGATGACTGCAAGCTGGGAGCCATTATTAACTCCCCAAGTGATGCAGACATCCTACAGAAAGGCCTCACTGAGACCAATGACGGTGTCGAAACCATGGCTTTAAGCTTGATGCCAAAACATGTGTCGTCATCCCCTTTGGTAAAAACTCAGTTCCCACTAATTACCACTTCGATGGGAGCCCACTGAAGGCGTTATAATAGATCTGGGGACGCAAGTTGACAGCAACCTCTCCTTCAACCACCACATTGCCACTGTAGTCAGAAAGTCCTCCTATGTGGCACATCTCATTACCAAGGGTTTTGCATCCAGGAAGAAAGAGGTCATCGTCTCTCTCTACTCTTCCCTTATTAGACCAATCATAGAGTATAATGCCCCATTTGGCATGTACATCACTAGACACTTGCAGCAGCTGGAGAGGCCACAGAAGTACCTCATGAAGCAGATCCTAGGCATTAAACACATGTCCTACATGGACAGACTTAAAAGACTCCAGCTATTCTCTGTCGCATATTGCCTACTTAGAGGCAATCTTTGCCTGACTTACAAAGCCATGTCTGACCCAGCTCTGTTAGAAATGCTACATGTAAAGAAATCCCAATCCCCCTGCACCACACGCTCCAGAGACCTCAGCCTCATTACCACAATCAACAGAACATGCTGGAGGGACAGGTTCTTCACCCAGAGACTGTCCATGCTCTGGAATAGACTTCCCATGCATGTCAAGCCGAGCATGTCACTGTCCCTCTTCAAGAGAAATCTTGATGAGTGGATGGGTAATAGAAAGTTCACCCCAGGGATCACTCACTTGATAGAGGCAGGGATCACTCACTTGATAGAGGCACTGGGAACCAACATCAGGTGGCACGATGCTAGGGCACTTCTATGGGCTAGGCTTGTAAAGGCTCCAGGGCCATTAGCCTAGTACACACCTATGAACTTGTGTGTGCTGACAACCTGTTTATCTTTTTTGTTGCATCTCTTACATGTTGTATTTGTTCATTTCATGAGTAATTGGTTGTCAGTACAGATGAGGCAATTGCTATATTGCCTCAGAATGCCCATGTCAATCAGGTTAGTTGGAGAAATGGTGGGAAACTGTCCATTATGGCAGGTATATACTCTAGTAACTAGTGGGGCGTGGGCTAGATGGACATGGTTTTGCTGCAATAACAACAAAAAGCCGCTATTCTATGGAGGGCTAGGGGTAGAAAACTGTGTCAGTGCTTCACAATGTACAATTGAGTTGCTCACAGGGCAGCAGTGTGCAACCGTGTTGTGCACAGTGAAACATGGGAGCTTAGGAAGGTTCCCTAGCAGGTATCTAGGGAAAATTGTCTTTCTAGGCATTTGCTTCTATCCACTGCTATACACAGCTGTGCTAAACCGCACTGCGTGATGCTCAGCTATGTGCAAATGAGAGGCTTAAATACAAGTGAAGTTAAACGATTTTAAAGCAAAGTGTGGGTTTCCTCCCACTTCCAAAAAACATGTAGACTGAGAAGCTAGGCTAAACTGTTCATAGATAGTTACTCTTGCCCTTCCCCTTGTAACTTGGGCCATAGCTTAAAAAGGCCACAGCAGTGTTCCATTTACTTAGTTAACAAACTATAAATTAAGATAAAAAGTCAAGAAGCATGACATTCAGGCATATGAACTTATGAAAATGAACAAATAAATATGTAGGGTGCCTCAGTACCAGAAGACTAACTAGGCCAATGTATTCCTGAGGAAAAATATGTGAGAGGATTCTGACATACACAGAGACAGGGCTTTTTCTTTGTCTGATTGTCAAACCCAAGTCACTGATTCAGAGAAAAGTTGGTTCTTTCCTACTACATTAGAGGAGTTTTCTGATTTCTAAGGCTAGTTCCAGGATGGGTTATGTATTTTTGTTGGATTGAGTGGATGTTCCCACTAAACACAGGAGATGACATGATATACTGCAAGTGGATGGTATGCCATGTTACACCTATTCCTCCTGTTGCGTGAGCCTTGGAGGATTTGTTAAATGCTGCCTGTAGTAATCTTGACCTTCAGTTTTTAGTCCACAAAAAAATCAGAACGCTTATTAATATAAACCCTTATCTTGTTTCATAAGAGAATTTCCTTCTTCCAGTTTATACTGTCAGATGTTGACAGCTTGAGGAGTTGTCTTATCACACTTCCTTCAGAAGGTAAGTCCTGTCTGAATCCTACAATTTCTAACCTGTTTCGGGCACTTAAACATGGTTTGAAGAATATGTATGATTGTGCAGATACTGTTTTTATGACCACTACAGCTGTTAAAATTTTGAGAAGATAAGCTGGGGTAAGTACTCAAAAGTTTTCTGATAAGGAAAAAAGTCTGAAATTCTAAACTGTGGATAAGGGGTTTTTGTTTGGTCCTGCTACTGCTGAAGGTCTCAAACAATTTGACAGAGGGAAATTAATTCAGGAAGTTACCAAGAATTTCCAGGCCCCATGTTTATTAATCGTACAAACTCTCTGCCTTTTTATTTATTTTGTCTTTAAAAAAAAAAAAAAATCATGTTCTGGCAAACAGGGAACAAAAAAAAAAAAAAAAAGATGGTAGGAGGGAAACGATAAAAAAAAAATCCTTTTAGAAAAGACCTTCAGAATGGCTGTGCAAAACATCCCTACTTCCATATGTCTTGGTCTGTCTCATAGACTGGCTTTCAGTCTTTCCCTTTGGCAACAGATTGTTTCAGACTCGTGGGTATAAATACTAGTTCAGGAGGACTACAGCTGAACTAGTTGTGGACGGTACCACTCATACTGATCATGAGGACATTGTCAACATGGCTAGCAGACAGATTTGGTGCAAACCTCACCCCTTATGTCCCCATCAGACATACCAAAACATATCTGTCACCAGTCCTCTACCTACAAGGCATAACCACACGCTCTATGGCCAAAACCACAGCCTCTGTGGGACCGGATAACAGCCCAGGTTGCCTACTAAATGGTCTAAAATAGGACCTAGCAGAACCACTTGGCACGGTCTTCAACTACAGCCTAAGTAATGGCTTTGTCTCAGCAGAGTGGAAAAGAGCAACAGTCATCCCCTTGCACAAAGGGTTTATCAACCAGACCCTGGGTGCTGTAGACTCATAAGCCTAACCAGCTTTGTCTACAAGGCCATGGAGAGAATCATCATGGACCTTATCAACAAAGACATAGGTGACCTTCATACTCTTGACCCGACCCAGTTTGGCTTTAAGGGTAGATCATGCTTATTAAACCTGGTGGACTTCTTCGAGAATGTCACCAAAACCCTGAGTGAAGGCAGAACAGTACATTCAGCCTATCTTGACAACCTAGGATTTTGACACAATTCCCCATTCAGGCATAATTAAGAAACTCACCCAGCTGAGAATTAACCCACATGTCACTAGATGGGTAGCCAACTGGCTCACCGACAGAATGCATGCAGTCAATGTGGGGATTCCACCTCTACCAGCAGACCAGTTACTAGTGGTGTACCACAAGGATTTTGCTAGGCCCCCTACTGTTTGGAATTTATTTCTCAGAAGTCCAGGTGAAAATAGATGGCCTGTGGCTTACCATGTTCATGATGACCGCAAACTGGGTGCAATCATTGTGCCCCCCAGCGAAGCTGACATACTACCAAAAGAGCTTACACAGACCAATGATTGGTCCCAAAGCCACGGATTTAAACTAAAAGCAAAAAAAATGCATGATCATCCCTTTCATCAAAGGGGAAATCCCTGCAAATTACAATATTAACACTACTTCCTGTAGCTCAAACCCTGTGGTGAGAGATTTGGGAACGCAGGTTCATAGGAACCTTAACTTTGATCACCATGTGTCCACTGTGTTAAGGAAGGCCTTCTACCATGCACATCTCATAAGTAAAAGCATTGCATCCAGAGCTAAGGATGTTACAACTTCCCTGTACTCGTACCTCATCACACCACTAGCAGAGTACAATGCTTCCTTCTCTGTATACCTCACCTGACATCTGCAGTTGGAGAGACCTCAGAGGTTTCTCACCAAGAAAATTCAGGTCTTTCAGCACATGACCTACATGGACAGACCAATGGCCCTGTCACTGTACTCTGCATCACTGTATCTTATAGGCTGCTGAGAGGGGACTTGTGCCTGGCCTACAGAGCAGTCTCAGACCCTGCCCTAATGGAAATGTTGCACATCCGCAAGTCAAATGGGACAAGATTTACTCACTCTAGGTATCTTAAACTAGCCTGTGACCTCAACAGGACTTGCTGAAGAGACATATGCGTCTCCCATAGATTGCAACTCCTCTGGAACATACTCCCAATTTGTGTAAAACAGAGCTCCTCAATGACCCTGTTTAAGCATAGACCATGAGTATACCCTGGGGGTGTCACCTATGTCCCTCTTGGATAAGGGCAGTAGTCTGATCATAGACTCCGCTGCACATATAGACCATACATCTTGGTCAGTAAGTGAACAAGGGTGTAACATGGTTTGACTTATAAAGGCCCAAGGGCCAATAGCCTAGTAACCTCCTATGAACCTGTGAAAGCTAACACAGGGAGAACATGCAAACTCCACACAGCGACTCTAGGTAACAAGACTGAACCTCCTGTTGTGAAGTTTTGAGATGAACTTTGTGCTTGACTGACATAGTCCCATGTCTGTATTTCTTGTCACCCATAAAAGCATGCAGTGACTTCTTGAGAGTAGAGGGGGAAGAATTCATTCTTTCACTAGGAGTTGCACCTTGTTCCTTGATGTGTTCCAAACCAGTCCCTCTTTTTCCCATTGTTTACATTTAGTTTGAATAGCAACTTACCTGACTGTTAGCCCAGTGTCTGTGCTTTTAAAAAGGAGACAGCTCTGGTGGTGATTAAAAACAAACAAGTAACCCCCGAGAGCCTGTATTAGCACTAAGAACAGTGAAAGCTTCTTTATCCTGTATTTTGTCGGCTCAGTTCTTTCCATGGGAGAAGATGTTGAACTTGCTCGAGTTGTATAAGGGTTTTCATTGGGTAACTGGAGAATTTTATAGTTGGTTGAACCAGTGTCATGTACAGTACTACAATGATTTCTTTGTATTGCAGCATTTTATGTGTATGTTAAGATAATGCACCTCAAATGCCTTGCTAACCACACTTGATAAATTTAGGGCAAAGCAAAGATTTTCTTCCTTAAGTGTGTGATTATATCCCTTAACACAGTATTCATTTTGAATACAAGACCATCAGTTTTATAGTCAAAGTTCACAGTATTTTTCCCAAAAGAAGGTTGCTACTTTTTTATGTTGAAAATGAGACTGTTGGTTACTGTTTATCTGCAGTGTCTGTGCCCCCCCCCCCAGCCAGTAGTATAGCTAGGGTAGAACAAGAGCATCAACTGCCCTGAGTGCAAAGTGTTGGTGGGGGGTGCAAAGAGAGGATGTGACATTTGGCATGTTTCTGGAGATTGGACTTAGCTGAGGTTGGAATTTAGTAGACTATCAGGTGTCTTTTATTTGGGATAGAATAATTTCCATAATTTGGGTCCTTTTAGGGAAAAATGGTGATTTCCACAGTGGAGGTTTGGGAGGTTGTAAAGTAGGTGCATTGAGATTGTGGCTTCTGTGGTTGTTTACAATTAGCTTAGCTGCTAAGGGAGGGGTGGTTTGGTTATTCAGGAGTTTATGTACAACCCTTAAATAATTCATCTGGTAATGAAATATTTATCTAGCAAAGTTAGATATGCATGTATATCAGTCACCCTCAATGCTCTTGTGTTTTTTTCTTCATGATGTTCCTCAGTTTGAACTGTCATTTCTCATATTGACAATTGGACTTTGGATAGCTCAGACTAGAGGGTACATAGTGAATTTCCCATTGCTGTTTTGCTCTGAAATTTTCTTGAATTCCATGCTTTTGTATACTGTGGATCATACAGCCTTGTGTACATTTATAACTTCAATACTTGTAGTCTCCTTTTAAGTTCATGACCTGACAGTCAAAATGTACTTGCTCACAAAAACAAAGAAACAAAGTTCCAGTTTTGCTCCGTGCTTTTCCAGTACTCTATAATGCTTTTCTTCTCAGATTATTGTTATGATGTACATTGTTTTGTCTCCAAAGTCCATTTCTCTCTACAGTCTGAAACGTTACCTAGGTTTGCATTGACATGCATAACTAGTGTAATAAATCATGCATCGTGTATTGTACCTTTCTCTTCCTGAATGTGACTTCTCTGCTCTTGTTACCATTTTTTTCCTTAAATGATGAGACAGTATTATTTCATGTGTTTTAAATACCAATCCTTGCAAATAGTTCATAACATCTTTGAATGAAAAATAAGGTTATATTTCCATTGCTTCAGACTTTTGCTTTGGATGCATTCTCAGTGTTCCTTCTCAAAGTAGTCTCATCTCGTCGTCACCCTGATTTACACTTTTGGAAGAGTTTCAACTTCTTTTCTGACACATAAACTTGATAATTGTGCTAGGTTACTTAATGAAAACTTTTAGCTAGTAGATTTGGCCTAAATTTCAACAAGTCGTGCATCATTCCAAGAACTTTTTTGTTCACAAGTGGATGCATTTGCATTATGACCACTATCTTTTCAGTGCCTTTTAAGTCTTCTGACACTGAGGTATGACCGAGATAGCTCATATCTGTAATCTTGGTTTTATACTTACTCTTACTTGGATAGAGGTTATCTTGTTACAGTTGTTAAAACAACACTGTCAGTCTTGCATCATTTTTGCTCTTTGGTCTGACCTTAGTTTTGACTTGTGGAGGGCAGATCTTATCTGTTGAATCTAGTCTGTTCTTTGAAAAGGTTACAGAGGTTGTTCAACAGTGATCATTCTGCATGATGTTTATATCCCCCTCCTTGAAGGTATTATTGAAAAATTTGATAAACTTACATAAACACATGCATTGTCTATTGGATTGCAAATTGATTATCAAACAGATCTCATATTGTGAAATTTACTGGTGCCCTCTGCAAATGTAAAATGGTAAGTCGTGGGGTACCATAGAGTTCAGTTGTGTTCCCTCTTCTCATTAGCATTTATTTTGCAGACATCCGAGCCAATATCCCAGAAGTGTCTTTGACCAAGTCACTGATGATTGCAGTCTTGGCACATAAATGCAGACTGGTAGTAAACAGCCCTAAGAAACAAACAAGCAAACAGCCACACTAGGGACCCAAGTTTTACATCAAGTAAAACTAAAAAACCACACGAACCAGTGAAAACAAAAAAAAGCAAAGGGAGCACACCACCAAAGTCAGATCCTGCAGTAATACAATCCAAACAGTGTAAAAGTCCAAGTGCCAGATAGAATAGAGCAACCATCTTTTTGATTGTTGGCTATTTTTACATGGGTATATTTATTTGATATACTTTGTTTACATTATCCCTCTTGGCGAATTGAACATACGCTTTGGCATACGGACATGTTTAGACGACAAGGGTTGTTCTAAACTCAAGAACTTGAAGCACGGATTGATGTAAATTTAGATAAACTGATCGTGCTTCGGTATTGGAGTGATATATTAGCCTCACACGTTTAATATATTTGTAGTTAACTGGAGTATACAGAATCAACGTATATACATTTTGACTCTGTTTAATAGCTATTGTTTAACTTGAATATAGCGTTTGTTGAGGCTTATGATAGGGCTTTAAGTTTTTAGCGTAGACAGGGTAGGATTCATGCTTTTCAATTGATTATAGTTTTTATACATCTAAACAAGCTGTTCTCAAATATTGCTTAAACAACTTTTAGAAGAGTGGTATGTGATCAACCTAAATTGAGAGGTTGTTAATTGATTAATTGAACAATTGTCATCCTATATAATATGGAGGTGTGTTGTAACTTATTGTTTTGTCTTCGTCTGAGGAAGGAAGGATACGAAGCCTTCCGAAAGTGCTTGTTTTAAAATAAAAAGTTCTTACGTTGATTTTACAAAAGTTTCGTTGCTCTATTCTATCTGGCACTTGGACTTTTACACTGTTTGGATTGTATTAGTGCAGGATCTGACTTTGGTGGTGTGCTCCCTTTGCTTTTTTTGTTTACATCAAGTAAACAAGACACTTTGGAGGGATAGGTAACCTTCCTAATAAAACATATTGTTAGCCTATGGAATGAATTACCACAGCAGGGCAAACAAAGTACCACCTTAGCTTTCTTTAAGACTAGTCTTGATGAGTGAATGGATAGACCCAAATTAACCTCAGGGTTATCATGTGTAACCCTGCTTATTTTGGGAGGTGTTGAAGGTGTAGCAGTGAGTTTTAGAATTAACTATTGTTTGCTTCAGTGATCTCTTAATGGTGAACGGTGGTGGTATTCTGCTCTGGCTTTCATGACTTCTCTTTGGCATATGACATGGCTGATGACAGTATTCTTCTTGATCAACTACAAAGCTGATGTGAAGCTACAGTTATTGTTGTCAGATGGCTTGCATCATAGATCTCTAAATGTGCTTAATGGATCATGTCTGAGGTAAATTTTTCTGCTGTTTATCCTGACACATTTCAGGTTCCACAAGGTTCCATTTTGAGTCCATTTTTATCCATGTATATACTTCCAACTATATATCCTGTAGATCAATATGTGTGTATATACCTTTAAGAAGCTATCCAAGGGCTTCCACTAGAGTATAAATACTGAGCATGTGCGAGCCTGACTGCTGTTTTGTAGTTAGCTGTTGAGATGTAAGAATGTATGTATGTAAGCTGTGTTTAACTGGTTTGTTTGTATTTAATGATGCTGCTGTCCATCCTGATATTTGTATGTATTAAAGCATCTAAACAAAACCCCAGCCTTCTTGTTATATGCATTAGAGGTGAATGAGCGACATGGTGTCGGAAGCGACATGTCTAAAGGACGTGGTACCAGAAGCAGCATATCTAAAAGGGCCTGAAGTCAGAAACAGCATACCAAAGGGGCACGAAATTTAAAACTGCTTGGCGTAAATGATTTAAGGCACTTATCCAGATGCTGGTGGAATATACATCAGTGGATCATCCCAAAAATGTGCATACTCTGTAAAACAGGTCAGAAACCAATTTCAGGTATTACAACTTGCTCAGCACCATTTCTTTTTCACATAATATGAAATGAGGCATACAGAATGCTCTAACATTCTCATAAACAAATATATTTGACATTGATAAAGATATTCGAATTACTACAGAAAGTTTGAAATAAAGTCAGAATTGCATAAAATGAATAAAATAAGGGGAAACGCATTTTTGCAATGTATTTTTTGTATTAAGAAAGGATATCTGAGCTATCAGAAGTGTGTGTGTTCACATGTTTGTGCAGTGTTACAGTAAAGTTGTTTTACAAAGTACAGCCATTACAAGGCATATTTCACAGCGTAAAGTATTTGAGTTTATTGTGCATTTGAATGTTGTTACAACCTCAATGAACAGTTTGTTCGTACATAATTACAAGGGTCATATTTTCAATGTATTTGTGCATACTTTGTGGGCATGGCAGATGGATTTTGAAAACCCACTGCACTCGTATTTGAGAGTAATATTTCTGAGAACTGGAGAGCAAGAGTACGACATTTTCATACAGGCTGCGTTTTCTGATAAAGATGATCATACAAAGGCATTCATTCTATTTAATTTAGCTGGGTCAAAAGCTATAGAGGGGGGGGAAACCATCTTATTGTTGTATAGGCTGAGTGAAGGGAGGACCCGGAGTGCTTAAAACGTAAATGTAGAGAAATGTAAAACCCCGAGACAAATATTACAATGGAAAGGCACTTATTTATACAAGGGACCAAAAGCCTGGTGAAACATTTGCAGCATATATAACTGACCTGAGAAATAAAACTAAAACATGCATATTTGGTGACTTAAGGGATGAGTTGATAAAAGGACAGACTTGTGCTTGTGGTATAAAAGATAATGCTGCGAGGAAGATTTTGCTTTGTGACAGTGATTTAAATTTGAATAAGGCCATTGAGATTTGTCAGATATACGAGTTTACAGAAAAGCACACAAATATGCATACAATGAGAGATAAAACAGGTAGAAACCACCACAATGTAGAAGCAGACTATTTATTACAAGAATAAAAAATAACAAGCGCTTTCACGTGCATCCAAAAGCACGCTTCATCAGATATGCATACAAATGAGAACAGCTCTACAAGGCACAGTGATAAAGCTCATGTTAATAGTGTGCAGCACGTTATTAAAAGAAACAGGCCCAAGCACATGACAGCTGTAACCCCTGCAGCACCTACTGGTAAACTCCCGAACTTTCTAGCACTTTCCAGACTTCGCATAGTCTCGGTGAAGCACAAGAGTGAGTCAGCAAACTCAAAGCATGGGCCCCAACCAAGTTTCATTACCAGCTGTCGTAGTTGTGGTAGACGTCGTGAATCTAAAAGGGAAAAGTGTTTAGCTTTTGGTCAACAATGCCATAAATGTAATAAATGGAAAAACTTCAAAAAATTTTGTAAATCAAAAGACCCACATTCTTTTATTAAAAGGGAACATTTTAAGAAGCGAGTTGATCAGTTAAGACTGTGAAAAGCCTATTCTTTATGTTGATGGTGTGTCAGTGCTTCATGAAACTATAAGTGCAGTAGATTTAAGGGCAAAGAATGAAGTATTTTCTACTGTTCAGCTAAATAGCAAACCTGCAGAGCTGAAAGTTGACACAGGTTCTAAGTGCAATGTTATTATGTCTACAGAAACATTTGCTAGAGTGTGTAAAGGAGAAAGGATTGATTTGGCAAAGTGTGCGAAACTTGTTGCTTATGGAGATGAAGAAATTCACACAGAAGGCTCAGTACTGCTTTCATGTTACTTCCAGCAGAGTGGAAGGAGGTACGACTTATTATTTTGTGGTAAAGAGACGCGTTCAGTCATTATTAGGGCTCAGAGACTGTTTGAAAATGGGACTGTGTTCATTTAATAAGGAAGTCCATCATGTTAGCTTGAAAGACCGCTACTCAAACTTTGTCCAGCACATTTTTTCTACCTCTGCTGATCTTTTCAAAGACAAACTAGGCAAACTTCCAGTTGTGTACTCCATGAAGTTAGACCCACAGGTCAGTCCAGTTATCAGGCCAGCATGTAAAGTTCCAGTAGCTGTGCAGGACCGAGTCAAAGCAGAGTTAGAGTGGTGCAACAAGGTGTAATTCCTCCAGTGGAAAACCCATCTGAATGGGTATCTTCCATGGTGGTAGCTCATAAGAAAAACTCAGATGACATCAGAATATGTATTGATCCATGAGATTTGAACAAAGCGCTAAAAAGACCTCGTCATCTAATGCACACAGTCGAAGAAGTTGCTGCCTTGATGTCAAATGCTATTTTTTCTGTCTTAGATGTGAAGAGTTCATTGTACATATTTTTGAGAATGCCATTTGGGATAAATTCTGCAAGTGAAGTCTTACAGTGTGCAGTGGAGCAACTTTTTTCTGGGTATCCTTGTGCTATTATAGTAGACATACTGGTAGGAGGTTGTGATGACGCAGAACGTGACAGAAACCTCAGAAAAGTTCTAGACAGTCTAGAAAGGGCATGTCAAGTGAATCTTCAGCTCAATGCAGAGAAATGTAAGTTCAAGGTACAAGTAGTTCCTTATGTTGGTCATTTATTTACTAGTATAGGCCTACGACCGGACCCTTCAAAACAAACAGCCATCCTCGAGATGCCAGCTCCAGACAATGTTCAAGCACTGCAAAGTTTTCTTGGCATGATCAACTACCTAGGCAAGTTCATTCCAGACTTGAGCCAACTTTCAGCACCACTCAGAGAGCTGACACATAAAGATGTATCCTAGTCTTGGTTAGCACACCACCAAAGAGCATTTAATGTCCTGAAACAGAGAATTGCTAGTCAGCCAACCCTCAGATACTATGATGTTCACAAACCAGTTACACTTTCCTGTGATGCTTCGAAATTTGGTCTTAGTGCAGTCATTCTACAAGAGGATCAACATGTTGCCCACGCATTGAGAACTCTTATCCAAACCAAGCTGCAATATGCCCAGATTAAGAAAGAATGTTTGGCAATTGTGTTTGCATTTCTGAAGTTCTATGATTATGTTTATGGTACACACATCCATCTGCCATCCATTAGTCACAATCCTGAGAAAGCCATTGCATTCAGCTCCAGCCAGACTGCAACGTATGATGCGAGATTGCAAAAGTACAATTTCAGTATGGTCTAAAAGAAAGGCGAACTTCTTTATTTAGCTGATACATTATCCAGATCACCCAGAAATAACCACTGAACACAGTGACAATCAAGGCTCCCAATCAGTTGATTTTGAAGTTATGGAAGTGAGAAATTTTTCTTCTACGCATCTTGAGCTGAGAGCACACAACCACAGATCCAGTTTTACAAAGGCTCAACCACTTTATCAGTCAAGGATGGTCGTCTAGTTAAGAAGTGCAAGTTTATTTTCCATACAGAGGTGAGATTTTGTCTGACAAAGGTGGCCTAATGAAAGTAATTGTTCCAAAGTCCTTGCAACCGGAGTACATTATTGTCATGCATCATGGTCACCCATGAACCGAATCTACCAAAAGAAGAGCAAGAGAACTAGTATTTCAGCCTTCTATGTCACAAGACACTGAGAGAGCACTTTCATCTTGATCAGTATGTAATAGTACTAAGTCTCATCAACAGAAAGAACCACTTCACCTTAACCAGATTCCGGAACTACCTTGGTCGACAGTAGCCACTGATATCTTTGAGTGGAATGGTAAACATTATTTGCTGTTAGTAGACTCTCTTACTCCAATGGTTCAAGATTGACTTACTTCCTAACCTAACATCTAGTACTGTCATTACTAAGATGAAGAGTCATTTTGCTGTTCATGGAGGTTCGCACAAAGTTCTTTATGACAATAGCATGCAGTTTATAAGCCAACTGTTTAAAAGATTTGCTGAAGAAATGGGACTTTGCTCATGTCAGGAGTAGTCCAGAGTACCACAGTCAAATGGTTTGGCAGAATGTGTAGTGCAAAGCAGTTACTTAAGAAATCTAAACAAAACAGTAGTGATGTTTTCTTGAATCTGAGAAATGTTCCTAGTGATAAATATCTTGGTTCATCTGCTCAGAGACTTCTGTCGAGACAAACCAGAACCACATTACCAATCAATAGTCAATTTTGGTTCCATGTGTCAAGAACAACAGAGCAGTCAAAGGCAGTCTGTTGAAGAAGCACCTCTCCCAGAAATCCTACTACGATAAGACCAGTAAACGCTGAATCCATTTTGAAAGGACGAAGTGGTAAGGATGCAGACATCCAGAGGTTATGATTGAATTGGTGTCGTGAAGAATATTGGTCCAGAGCCAAGGTTGTACATTATAGAATCAGGAGGAGCAACTTTTATGCAGAACTGGAAACATTTGAGACGGGTGTCCACAACTATACTGCAACATATGGCCTGTGAGAGAGACTCATTATCTGAGTGAGTTGTCCAGTGTTCCTATTCCAGAGGAACGTCCAGAGGACATTCCTGTTCCTATGACTAATCCAGAAGTTCCTGATACAAGTTGTGCACCGCAGACTGTCCCTGTTGCTAAATCTAGTCCCAGCTGTTAAGTCATGAGATATACTCGACTCTCTAAACCATGTAGCAGATATCAAGAAACTTGGACATGAATATTGTGTTTTGTTCCCAATGTATGTAGTAATGCATGCCTGACTCTAATATTCTTTTTTCAAAGAGCAATCTTTTTAAGAGGGGAGGATATAGATCGATATATTTGTATATATCTTTAAGAAGCTATCCCAAGGGCTTGCACTAGAGTGTAAATACTGAGCACGTGCGAGCCTGACTGTTTCACAGCAAGTTTTTGAAGGTTTTTCTTGAATGAATACTTTTTATGCACATCTTACAGCCATCTTATTTACAAATGTTGCTTATATGTAGTATTTTAAAGAAATACAAGACTACGGACAGCAGTCATGACTGAATAACGTGACACATAACCAGTACAGCACATATTGTTTGCACTTTTGAAATTCTTAACAGCAGTTGTAGTCCAGTACCCCATATACCTTAACTGCCTCTGCCAGCAGCCACAGTCCCTACCAGTCAATCAGCCAATGATATTTACCAGTTGCAGAGTTGAAATTGTAGATAAGAAATGGAGCAGACATCCCCGTTGCAGTGCAAAGTAGCATAAAATGCTGTATACAGGTAAGTCCTAACAAATGACTTTACAGGACAGCTTTAAATGTCTCTGGAACAGGAAAATACAGTCTGATGGTTAATCCCTCACAGTTATCAGATCGGTCAGTCTACAGGTGATGTCCGATATCTGTACAGCTCTGGACAGCATGGTTAGAAATGGGTTTCATGGTGGCATGGTGAAGAAGAGGGTAGGAATTCTCTGCTAAAAAGTCCAATAAATGTTTTATTTTATTTATTTATTTTATTTATTTAACATTTATTTACCTGGAAAGTCCGACTTGGAACAATGCCAGTTTTCAGCGGAAGCCCGGGGAGAAACGCTCCAGATGCTTGTCTTTGTAAATAATTTTAAAATGTTTGATTTTTTTTTTTTTTTTTTTTTTTTGCACAGTATAGTGCAGCATGCATTCAGGTAAGTTTTGTATGCTCTACTAAATAGTTCCATGTATAGCTACAGAAAAGACAATTTTTCTGTTTTTCTTTTTCCACTTGGCAGCTGTTAATTTTTATTACATGCAGTTAAAGATGTACAGTCACAGAACTTGATGGTAGTGATTGCGCATTTCATGACTGCTCACCTAAAGGAAATATTTTCATTTACAGTTTGCAGCACTCATGGGGGTTGTAAGCTTGAAAGAGAGAGAGCTTGGATGTGTAACTTATGTTGTAGGCACAAATAGAGGAGATGCATATGTGTCATTGTAGGCATAAATTAGTTAAGCGGGAACTGATACCTCAGTGTCTGGTGGTTTGCCTTCTAAACAGAGTCCAGAGTCATGGACATCTGTAGAAGGCTGGTCTTTGCATTCTCCACTTTTTAGTAATCAGGGCACAGGTTATCTGATATGCTTAGCGTAATGTGACTTCTCTTCTGTAAAGTCACATTAAGTTAAGCATATCAGATGACCTGTATTTCTCTCCTTCAGTAACTGTTCAAAAGTACAGGAATAATTTGATGTCTTAAGAAGCAAATATCTATGACCTCTAACCTTTACACTTGTACATAATACTGCAGATGGTGGAGAAAGGGTAGGAGACATTGGCGTCTTTGTTTGCTGCTGTGCCTGTCTTCACCTCACAGATATCTCTGAGAATTTCCACATATATTCTGTTAAATGCCCCCTTTAATATTGTAAACATTTTAAGGCCACAAGTGGGAAAAATAAAGGAAGTGAACATGTTGGTAAGATACTACAGCTGTTTATATCCCCTTTCAGATGCCACAACATTAATTCTCAGGGAATCAGAATGGCCCCATCCAGTTGTGGTTTAGGTGAAGCCAACAGCAACCATACATAAGGGCTTATCCCAGAAGATGCCCCTTTATAGGTCAGAACTCTAGTGAACCAAAACTGTTATAGCTGTGCCTCAAGGAGCCAAATACTCAGTTGGAGTTCTGAGGACTTGATCAGCTATCCTCCTGTGAAAACGGGGATTGATTTTTGTCTGCGTCTGCCTGCATGGATGGCCATTGCACAGGGCAGGTAGATTAGAGGCATAAATTCCTGGGCCTTCAAGATGTCATTACTTGTTCCTCCTCATTCACCTTTCTTTCCTTTTCCAAATGTCCCATGCTATCACAAGTGGTCATCAAAATTAGAGGTGTCAAACTTCCTAATAGAACAAGCTTCAGGAAGTCCCTCTAGATGAGAGAGGAGCCAGGTATTATTTCAGATTTTTTTTTGTACCCAAGGAAACAAAAAAAGCACTCTATCTAAGCAGTCTAAATGAACACTTCCTCAGAACAGCATTCTAGTTAGTCTCTGTACAGACAGTTCTTCCTTCCCATGCCAAGGAAAACTGGATGTGCACTTGAACTCAAAGATTCATACATGCATGTCAGGATAACTGAGGAGTCCAGTAGGCTTTCCAGTTCTAGGTTGGAAACAGCCACTTTCAGTTCCAGACTCTTCATTTGGTCTCACCTCAGGCCATGGCATGTTCACCAAATATATAGCTCTGTGATGAGCTGCACATCAGAAACTGAAGGGGATGAATATTTTCCTCTGTCTAGATGACTGGCTTCTGGTTGCTCTTACCTTAGAGAAACTAGTGACAGCAGGAGAGTCCTTAACGCAGTTATTCCAATCTTTGGGAATCCCTTAGTATCAAAGATTTGCAGATTGGGACCATAGTAGTCTGTACTACTCGTAAGATGCTTGGTGGACACACTGGCTTGCAAACTGAGCTTACATCTTAGAAAGGCTCTCTCCATTGGAAAAGGCAGGGTCTCACCTTCATTCCTCAGATATTGTCCATTAAAGAGGTTGGACCTCATGGCAGCAACATTGTAGTTCCACATGAATGCTTTCACATGCTAATGTTACAGTACAGGTATTGTAATCAGTCTGTTGTTACGCTGGATCAGAGTTTGAAGAATGTGTAGGTATCACCTTCAGTGGTGGAATCACACTCCCAGTGTGGGGCAAAGAGGTTTAGAGTATTTGTTCACTGTTGGAGTCTGCACAGAAATGAACTGGAAGTGAGAGTGGTGGTCTTGACCTTGCAAGCCTTTTAGGACATTTTTGCTTTAGTTGCCCCTTCTATATACACAGACAGCATGGACAGCACACTTGACATTCAAGGATTCATTTAAACCAGGAGGTGAATCAGCATTGAGTTTAAGCTGCCACAATAATTCTTTAACCTCTAAGAGGTTATTAACATCTCCAAAAAAGGAGTCTATTTTTTGAAGAACTAAGAATTTAAAACCAGAAAAGTTATTACAAATCAGTTTGTGTTTGGCCAAGGCATTTTTAGTGTCAGTGTTCCTGATGGCAGCTAAATGCTCTTTTACTCTGGTGGAAAGTATTCTGGAAGTCTTGCCAACATAAAATGCAGGACAAGACATGCAAACAGCTGCATAAACAACATTATTAGATTTGCAATTATAGTGTTTATGAAAGTTCAAAATAAATCTGTTGTGTTCAAAAATAAAATGATCACCTGTAAAAATATGTACACAAGCAACACAGGAGCCACAGGGAAACATTCCAGAATTGGAGGTCAATGGTAAGTTTTGCTCAAGAAGAAATGTCTTGTCTCTGTTTTCAAAGGCAAATCTGAGAGACTTAGTCTTTTTATACAAAAAGGAAGGTGAGAGACCTAATCTACTAGAAACTTCCTGGCTATTAGTAAGGATGTCCCAATTGTTGGAAATAATATTTTTAATGCAAGTGGAGTCTCTGCTGATAGGAACTGGGAAGGCTATAGTCCAGTCACGTACACTAGTTTGCTGAGAGGAAGAAGAAGAATCAGGCAAAGTAGTACTAATGTCAGAAAAAGGAGTACTGTTAGGAATCAGAATCGGATTTCCTTTAGTTTTGTTGGGCACAAATCCAGAAGAAATGATGGGTGGAAACTTAGAAGGTCTGGAAAGAGTAACCTCAGTAATAATAGAATCTAACACATGTGCAGGATAATTTCTATTGATGAGGAGAGACCGAAGTGAAAAGCATTCCTTTTTGAAGTCATTGTCATTACTAACTAACCTTGAGATGCGTATGAATTGTCCCCTGGCCATGTTGTGTTTCATAAATAAGGGATGCATACTAGTATAATCTAAGTAGTTATTCCTGAAAGTACTTTTCCTATGTAGAGAAGAAGACCAAGAAAGGCTAACTGGGTCAAAGGAAATGCAGGTATCTAGAAAAGTGGCCCGGGACCCACAGGAGGACAATTTGAAAGAAAGAAAAGGCAAGGAAGCTGAAAGTGTGTCCAAAAAAGAATGTAGTTTATGCTCACCACCCTCCCAAACAAAAAATATATCATCAATATATCTCGTATAGAGTTTAACATACTTGAAGTCGGGTAGAGAAATAAGAGAGTTGAGTTCCCAAGCAGCTAAGACCAAATTAGCGAAAGCTGGTGCTACCTTGGAACCCATAGCCACCCCTTTGGTTTGTTGAAAAATGGAAGAATTAAAATGAAAGAAATTACCCTCTAAAACAAGAGTAGTAAGCAAACAAATAGTGTCTATTCTATTTTGACTAAAGGAAGTGGCCTGGGTTAAGTAAGAGCGTAAGAAGTCAATACCCTCAGAGTGGGGAATATTGGTATATAGGGCCTCAATATCAAGAGTAACCAAAAGTATATCCTTAGAAGAGGGTGGGTGTAAGAACAAAGTGTGCAGGAAGTCCCAGGAATCTCTGAGGTAAAATTTAGATTTTTGTACAATAGGGTTTAAGGTCCAATCCAAGAATTCTGAAATCTTTTCAGTTTTGGTTTTGTGATTGGAAACTATGTGTCTAAAGGGAGGGTTGAGGGCATCCTTATGAATTTTAGGAATTCCGAAAAATTTTCCAAGATGAGGGTTAGGTACAGACATGAATTCTGCTTCTTTTTCAGAAATGGCTTGTTGTTTGAGAAGGGTATTGAGAGTCTTATCAATAGTTTTGAAGGCACGGTGCACAAGAGAAATAGGGACTAATTTGTAGTAGTTATTATCATTTAGATCATTCTGTAAAGTTTGTACATAACGTTCCTGTTCCATAAGGACAATACCAGTGCCTTTATCAGCCGTCATAATTCTTAGTGTTTTATCATTTTGTAGATTTTTGAGAGCCTGTGTTTGTCTTTTAGAAAGGTTAAACCATTTTTGAGAAGGGGTAGAAGAAAGAAGAGTGCGAAAATCCTTTTCACAAAGCTTGAGAAAAATCTGAAGAGTATTGATAAGAGGTGGGTTAAAAAGGCTTCTTTTATAGGGAAGTTTTAAGTTAACATCAACAAGATCATTGTCTAATTCTGAGTCTTTTTCACATATTAACTTCAGATTAAGTTTTCTTAAAAAGAGTCTTAGATCTAGTAACAGGGAAGACAGTTCAGCCCTTTGTGAAGGAATAAAGGTGAAGCCCTTTTTTAGGACTTGAATAACCTCTTGAGAAAAGGACCTGTCAGTTAAATTGAAAACCTCAGAAGAAATAGAAGGAGAATCTGGAGACAAGACATTCAAGGGAAGGGTCTCCTGGGACGACCTCGGGAAGCCTCTGCCTCGAAGCGGTCGGTTGAGGGGGGGACCTTGGAACAGGGGAGATTGCTGACTCAGAAGCTCTCTCTCTGAAGGTTGGCCCTGGTGGGATAGGAATGAGAGGGACCCGTTTGATTTAAATTTCTTCTTGTAGAGACCAACCTTTGAGGTTTTGGGATTAAAAAAGAAGAAGAGTCCTCAAAAGGGGCAGCAGGGAAATCTAAGGAACGAAGGGGATCAGAGGCTTGAAGACTTAAACGAGAAGGGGGTAAAGGAGGAGCCAACGGGGAAGAAACCGGGGTAGTGGAGGAAGGTAAACGGACCGAAATGGGAAAGGCAGAGGAAATAGTAGTGGAGGAAGAAGAGGGAGAGGCGGTAAGTGAAATAGGAGGAACAGCAGAAGTGGAGAAAGAAACAACATTGGACGAAGAAGAAATAGGGTAAGTATTCGGACCAGAAAGAAGGGGAGAAACGGGGACAGGATGAGAAACAAGAGGAGAAGAAGCAGAGGAGAAAGAAGGACGAGAGTGTGAAAGAGAAGACTTCACTAAAAGGGGGGCAGGAGAAGAAAGAGAGGGGCAAGAGTGAGGGACAGGAAGAGAGGGGAGGATGGAAGAAGAAACTGGGGACGGAAAAGAGAAAGGAGCAGAAGCAGATGGCAGAGGGTCACGGGGGAAAGGAACAGAAGAGGGACGGGAAGAAACAAGAGGAGGAAGGGAAGGAGGTGGAAGAGAACGGGAAGCAGAAACAAGGGGATTACGAGGGTCAAGGAAAGGACCAGGAGGGCCTGGGAGTAAGGAGACAGAAGCAGGACGAGAATTGGAGCGAAAAGAAGGTGGTAAACCAGAGGAAGGTATACCAGCAGAAGATTCAAAGTGTCTACTATTACTAGACAGGGGAACAGGGGAAGGAGGAGAATGAGAATGAACAGGAAAGTGTCTGGAGGGTTCTTGGTACCTGAAACTGAACCTGTGGGAAAAGTCCGATCTTAAAGGATAAGCTCTATTGTTCTGGTATTGAGAGAAGTCTCTATGGAGTTTCTGTTTTTACGATGAATGATGGTAGCTACATGTCTGTTAACACGAGGATGTATACCATTGAAGATGTGGAGAAGGTGTTGAAAATGAGGATGTGCCAAGACCTCAGTGTGTAGAGAATGTATGTCAGAATCAAGAGTGGACAAAAGCCCTTTCTTATGGTTGATAATCAAACTAAGTGACTGTAAACCTGTGTTATTATAAAGAGACACAAGATCCTTATATAAAGGGGAACTACTATTGACATTGTTAGGGAATTTAACAATACGTAAACCGAAAGGTACAATATTGTGTTGAAGACAACAAGTCAGATAGTGTATGTCCATTTGTACATTTTTGTAGGAAATAATCAACTTCTCCAAATGGAACAGGGATGCTTTCAGATCCCTAATGCTTTCTTGTTCAGCACGGTAGGAAAAATTGTTCACTGTAGTGGAACCCAAATCCTTTAAAAAAGGGTTAATGTCCTGATTGGAATTCAAACATGTAAGTAGATCATCAGTAACAAAATTCTGTTGTTGATTAGGGTGCACTAGTGTATCTTGTGGGATAGGAGCACTACGTATATTGGCAGTAGTCGAATCCACAGGAGTATTTGTAGTTACTTGGGGAACAGTAGTGCAACCTGAGTGGGAATGGGTGGAAGGTAGAATGTTATTATGTAAGGGTGTGTTACGCAAGTCGAGCGTAGTGTTATGAAAACCAGAGTAAATGTTACTGTCATCAACATCCTGAGTACTAGTGCCAGGTGTTTGGGAGTGATGGAAGGAAGAATGTGTTAAATGATGTGCAAAACGTTGTGAGGAACTCAAATTATTAACTGTAACAACAGGTGTATGCACTGACGCAGAACATGTGGAATAAACATTATAAGGTTGAGTAACACTTGGTGGAGCAGTGGAACCCACCACTCGGTTTTCGTACAAAGTATTAGTAACATTATTAACAACTAAATTGTTAATAGCAGCTGTTGTAGGTAGGCAAAAAACCTTTTGACCTGTTACACTTGAGACATTAACAGAATTAGAGTCCAGTACATTCACGGATGAGAAATCTGAAACATGGTTAGAAGCATTAACTGAAGAAGCAGTAGTTCCACAAATGGAGGGGCTGTTGGAAGACTGCCCCCTGCTAGGAGATGAAGAACAAAGTCCTTGTGCTGATGGGGTGATGGATCGCTGAACCTGGGAAGGAGTAGCATATGGCAGGCTTGCAGGAGAGCTTGAAGGTCTTTGTAAATGATTCAAAAAAGGAAAATTTCTGGTCTTGGGCAAAAATGGATCTGAGGGTGTTTCGGGGCATGTGTTCGATCGAGAAGTGGAGGCAGGTGGTCCAGAAGACAAACAAGTAGTTTCTGAGGTTGTAAAAACCTTGTCCGATACAGAAGCAAGGACATTGATTGTCTTTGAACTGGGGCTGCGCGCCTCAGAACCTGAATCAGAAACATCATTAGGAGAAAAAGAATTAGTAGCACGTATGGCACAAATAAATTGTGAAGCTGGCAAGGAATCATATGCTGTAAGAGTGGCAGACTGAGGAATTTGCGAAGTAACAGGGGAAACGGGTCGCTGAACTTGTAAAGCTGAAGTGGTAAAAGGCTGTTGAGAGATGAAAGAAACAGGAGCAGCTGAATGTCGAAGCTGCGATGCTGTCCGTTGATGTTCAGAGGCTTCTGCGCACTGCACGCTCGCTGAGGAAGACAGGGGATCCAACGTAATAAACTTTCCCGCCTTGATGTAAACAGGAATGGAAGGAGTAACATCCGATGGTTGGAAATTTGTGGTAGTTGCACAAGCAAAATTTAATTCTTGTGAGGAACATTCAGTAATTTTAATAAAATTTGTGTCGGAAGCAAGCCCAATACTACTGCCAGTAATGAGAGGATCCACATGTTGCTGTGAGGGTGTTATAGCAGATGCAGACTGTTGCGGGTTAAAACCATGTAACTTGGTAGTAGAAGCTCGTGCAGAATCAATCGTTGTAGACAGACCCTTAGTAGTGGGACAATTAATAGAAGTAGGGAAGACAGTCCGTAGTTGTAGTGTAGTGTTCAACATTAATGAACTATTCAGCTCATTAGGGGAGGCAAAATTTTGGGAATACCAAAAAATTTTCCAAGTTGAGGGTTAGGTACAGACATAAAACCTGCTTCTTCTTCAGAGATGGCTTGTTGTTTGAGAAGGGAATTAAGAGTTTTATCAATAGTTTTGAAAGCGCGGTGCACAAGAGAAAAAGAGACCGGTTTGTAGTAGTTATTATCATTGAGATCATTCTGTAAAGTCTGAACATAACGTTCCTGTTCCATAAGGACGACACCAGTGCCTTTGTCGGCTGTCATGATTCTTAGTGTTTTGTCATTTCGTAAATGTTTAAGAGCCAGGGTTTGGCTTTTAGAAAGGTTGAACCATTTATGAGGAGAGGAGGAAGAGAGAAGAGTGCGGAAATCCTTATGGAACAGGAACGTTATGTTCAGACTTTACAGAATGATCTCAATGATAATAACTACTACAAACCGGTCTCTTTTTCTCTTGTGCACCGTGCTTTCAAAACTATTGATAAAACTCTTAATTCCCTTCTCAAACAACAAGCCATCTCTGAAGAAGAAGCAGGTTTTATGTCTGTACCTAACCCTCAACTTGGAAAATTTTTTGGTATTCCCAAAATTCATAAAGACGCTCTCAACCCTCCCTTTAGACACATTGTTTCTAATCATAAGACCAAAACTGAAAAGATTTCAGAATTCTTGGATTGGACCTTAAACCCTATTGTACAAAGGTCTAAATTTTACCTCAGAGATTCCTGGGATTTCCTGCATACTTTATTCTTACACCCACCCTCTTCTAAAGATATACTTTTGGTTACTCTTGATATTGAGGCACTCTATACTAATATTCCCCACTCTGAGGGTATCGATTTTTTACGCTCATACTTAACCCAGGCCACTTCCTTTAGTCAAAATAGAATAGACACCATTTGTTTACTCACTACACTTGTTTTAGAAGGTAATTTCTTTCATTTTAATTCTTCTATTTATCAACAAACTAAAGGGGTTGCCATGGGTTCCAAGGTAGCTCCAGCTTTTGCTAATTTGGTCTTAGCTTCTTGGGAACTCAATTCTCTTACTTCTCTACCCGACTTCAAGTATGTTAAACTCTATACGAGATATATTGATGATATATTTTTTGTTTGGGAGGGTGGTGAACATAGACTACATTCTTTTTTAGACTCTCTCTCAGCATCCTTGCCTTTTCTTACTTTTAAACTGTCCTCCTGTGGTTCTCAGGCCACTTTTCTAGACACCTGCATTTCCTTTGACCCTGTCAGCCTTTCTTGGTCGTCCTCTCTACATAGGAAAAGTACTTTTAGGAATAACTATTTGGACTACACCAGCATGCATCCATTATTTATGAAACACAACATGGCTAGGGGACAATTCATACGTATCTCTAGGTTAGTTAGTGATGATAATGACTTCAAGAGAGAATGTTCTTCTCTCAGGTCTCTCCTCATTGATAGGAATTATCCTACACACGTGTTAGATTCCATTATTACTGAGATTACACTTTCCAGACCTTCTAAGTTTCCACCCATCATTTCGTCTGGATTTGTGCCTAACAAAACCAAAGGAAATCCTATTCCAATTCCTAACAACACTTCTTTATCTAGTTCTCCTTTGCCTGATTCCACTTCCTCCTCTCAGCATACTAGTTTACGTGACTGGACTATAGCTTTCCCTGTTCCTATTAGCAGAGACTCCACATGCATCAAAAACATTATTTCCAACAATTGGGACATCCTCACTAACAGTCAGGAAGTTTCTAACAGACTGGGTCTCTCCCCTTCCTTTTTGTACAAAAAGTCTAAGTCTCTCAGATTTGCTTTTGAAAACAGAGACAAGGCATTTCTTCTTGAGCAAAACTCACTACAGACTACTAATTCTGGTATGTTTCCCTGTGGTTCTTGTGTTGCTTGTGTGCATATTTTTACAGGTGATCATTTTATTTTTAAACACAATAATTTTATTTTAAACTTTCACAAACACTATAATTGCAAATCTACTAATGTGGTCTATGCTTCTGTGTGCTTGTCTTGCCCAGCATTTTATGTAGGCAAAACTTCCAGAACACTTTCTACAAGAATAAAGGAACACTTAGCTGCCATTAGGTACAGTGACACTAAAAATGCTTTAGCCAAACATAAACTTATTTGTAATAACTTTTTAGGTTTTAAATTCTTAGTACTTCAAAAAATAGACTCCTTTTTTGGAGATGTTAATAATTTCTTAGAAGTTAAAGAATTATTGTGGCAGCTTAAACTTAATGCTGATTCACCTCCTGGTTTAAATGAATCCTTGAATGTCAAGTGTGCTTTAAGGTGGGGACATTAACTGTGTATTTTTCTGGGTGGAGTTATGCCTTGTTTTTCACTGATTGATTTTTTTACATCCATTAGTGTCATGCTTTCACATTTGACTGACATTTTCACTGGATCCTTTTGTGTCATGCTTTTACATTTGATTGACATTTTTACTGTATTCATTTTATTGGTTTAACCCATTTGTTTGCCTTACTTCAATGGTTAGAGCTTTGTAATACCGCCTCCTTTTTGAATTTTCACACTACTTTATATTACAGTACTATACATTTACATCATTTGTCTGAAGAAGTCCTATCTACTAATAAAGGGACGAAAGCTTATTACTGGCTCCTTCGTCTTCCTTTCGTTTCAGAAGTTTCTAAGTCATATATATATATATATATATATATATATATATATATATATATGTGTGTGTGTGTACATATATATATATATATATATATATATATATATATATATATATATATATATATATGTATCTATGTGTGTGTGTATATATAGATGTATGTGTGATTATGTATACATATAAATATATGTATTTTCCTCCCTTTTTAATTTCTCCAAATCTTTTGGGTTTCTAATACCATGATGAGAATGGACCCCATTCCTAAGTCAAAGTACAATCAAAGTTCATGAAGTTAGTATTGTTTCACTCTGATGTCAGCCAGTAGTACTCTTTGGAGCACCTGCATTTTGCCCAGTAATGACTGCAATTTGTATGGAGTTACATGTATTGGTAACTTATCGAAATATGATTGTAGACTCTTTTTTATGACCCCGTTGCTCCTACTACTATTGGAACTATCTGGGTATCTTTCTTCCACATTGCTCTCTTTTCTGCTTGCAAATCCTGATATTTTATGACTTTGTGTCTCCCTATACGCAGGACACTGTAGTCACTGGGTGTGGCAATTTCACTGATCAATGCTACCTTTGTCTTCTTTTATGGACCAGTACATTCGATTTTCTACCATCTCTCTTTTGAACTGTTGGTAATTGATGATCCCATGTGATGAAACTTCATCATTTTCTATGGTGCTTTGTGGCTCATGTTTCCGTTGTTTTTCAGCCACTTCAGTACCATAATGTTTACACAATCCCCAGTACATCAGTCTCACCACATTATTATGCCTTTCAGTATACAGTCCTTATGCCATTAGTATGTCACAACAAGCAGTGAAGTGTGCAACTGTTTCCAATTCTGTTTTACAAAACCTACATTTGTCTCTTTCTAACTCGTGTTCAGTCGACTTTGTAAACCAATGTGTACATAGCCCACTGTATTGGGCCGCTAATATTAACCTTTCATCTCTTGGTTTGAATTCACCTCTCCTTAACCATTCCTGCATTCAGTCCTGATCAACATGAGGTTCTTCCAGAAGTTTTCTATACTTGCAACTATATTTATGCGTTTTCTACATTTCTTGCCTTCTCATATAGTCCTTTACCTTATACCCTTTCTTTTGTTTTTTGGCACATTCAGTTGCTACCTGATTTTTATCTACTTGTGGTTTGATTTTCATTGCTGCTTGATGCCAATATGCTTCTGCTTCTGCTAGCCTAAGCAGGGAAGTCATTTTAGATTTATTCTCCTCATGTTTCAAAACGTTCACTACATTTGGGTCTTGTGAGGTCAGCATATATGTGTGGAATCCTACAATTGCAGATCTATACATGTAATCATTTTCAAGGAGGCCCATAACTCCTTCAGAACAGGGGATATATAACTTGGTATGCATTGATTTTATAAATCATTTGGTGAACATGAAGCATCCTTCTTGTTTTCCCTTCTAATCTGTCCAATGCATTTTGGGGCCAGTCAGTCACTCCAAAACTGTGCATTAGGACAGGAAGAGCAAATTAGTTTATAGCTTGAATTTTGTTCCTAGATGTCAACACTGTCTTCAGGATTAATCTAAGTCTCTAAAGTATTCCTTACTACGTTTTATTCGCATTTGTTCATGTTTTATTGTTGATCCTTCATCAGTTCTCAAATATTTATACACGCCCTCTTGCTCAAGTTCTTTTATATCACATTCTTGTCCCAAACTGATGTTTTCTTGATACTGCAGTTTTCCTGCTTTAAAGGTTACTTTTGCACATTTATCAAGACCAAATTACATTCTTATGCCATCTGAAAAAGTTTTGACAACTTGCAGTTGTGCTTTCAGTTCCTCATCTGATGAGCTGTACAGTTCTAAATCATTGACAAAGAGAAGATGAAAAGTCTTTACACTGTTGTTTTCTAAGAGCCAAATTATAGCCATGGCCTAAGCTGTTAAGGAGACAGCTTAATGGGTCAATGGCAAGGCAGAATAGCAGCGGTGACAGAGAGTCACCCTGGAATATCCTCTTTAAATTTTTATTCCTGGAATAATAATTTGTCCTTTATCATGGCTTAATTGCAAAGTGGTCTGCCACTGTTTCATGGTCACTATAATGTAGTCGATCAGTGTAGGATGTATCTTACACATTTTTAAGCACGCTTTTATCCATGACTGTGGGATACTAGCAAATGCTTTTTTTTTTTGTAGTCAGTCCATGCCATACTTGGATTCTTCCCCTTTTTACAGTTCTCTACTATGACTATTTAACAACAAATTATCCTTTGTTCCATATGAATTTCTTTTATTGCCCTTTTGTTCTATTGCCATAATTTAGTTTTCTTCTAGATGACTATAAATTTTGTCAGCATTAGTTCTGGTGTATAGTTTATACAAAGTCGGAAGGCAAGTTATTGGTCTATAATTTTTAGGGTAGCTTGCAGGTTCACTCTTAAGTGGGAGAATTGTTTTTCCTGTTGTTAGCCAGGTTGGTGTTCTTACTCGTGACTAAATCTTCATGCAAAGATGTTAATACTTTTAAACAGAAGTTAGGTACTGCATCTGGGCCTGGGGTTTTCCAGTTTGAGGCTTTTCTTAAATTTGTTTCAATCTGTCTGGCTGTTGAACCTTTAAACTTATTATTCTTTCTTTTACTTCTTCTTTCCATTTAAGATCGTTGTTATGTTCATAGGTTCGTAGGAAGGTACTAGGCTATCAGCCCAAGGGCCTAAGTAAGCCTAGCCTTCCACAAGATCTTCATAGATACGTCTCCAGAATGTACCTATTTCTTCTTTTTTGGTGATCTTTCAATTCATTTTACCTTGTTTCCCAGTTCTCTATACACCTTTTTGTGTCGTCAATAAATTGCTTATTTTGTACTTTTCCTTTATATTTATCTGTGTATCTTCTGAGTCTTTCAGCCTGTGCTGAAATGTTTAGTTTATTTGTGATAGTGCATGATAGATCCTGATTGGTTCTAATGTTTCCCATTGACTTTATCATGTCTGTCTTTCTAAGTATTTTTGTTGATCTGTTCCCTCTTCTATACTCTTCCAACAGTGACACTTCTTGTCTTAATTCCTTTATAGTTTTCTCCATCCAGAACTTCCATGCTGGTATTTGATTTCTCCCCTTCCTCTCCCTCACTACCCTGTGTTCTTGTGGTAGAACTTTATCAATTATTAATTTAGGTGCACAGTAATATATCCTGTTTACTTCTGTTATATTGCATGGATCTCTATGGACAGTCCTAATTACTGTGTTCATTTGTTTTGTCATACTTCTGACTTTTTGGGTTTTATTGACCTTCTGCAGTCTCTTTCATTGATCTTAATATATCTATCCATCTCTCTTAAGTCACGCAACTCTTCTCTTAACTAGTTTTCTTCTAAATTGAGGCTACATTTTTTTGTTTTCCATTTCCTGCGGACATTCTATAGAAAGCTCTATTGCATCTTCCTGTGTCACATTGTCTACAATTTCGTCCTGTGCCATCTGTTGCTGTGTCATATGGGAAATCACTGGCCTGTTACTCCTCAACATTAATTGCATCAGAGTTTCCACAGTTTCCTGTTCCTTCCTTTGCTGTCCACCTTCAAGTAAATGTTTATACTGGTTTCCTGTGGAAGGCTACAAAATATCTTCATATGGCACCTGACCAATTGCTTCCCATTCCACTGGTTTCCCCTTAATTTGGAGGTCCATTGCTCTACCCTGTTGTGGTGCTTTCTGAATTAAATTTTTTACACCGAATCCTTCACTTAGGAGGTACTGCATAACCTCAGTTTCTGTTTCTTTAACTTCTCCATTACTAATCTTGTTTTCTACTTTTCCTGTTTGTCTTATTTTTTGTATTGTACAGTTTTCCATATCTGGATATATTTGCTTGTATTACTCTTCAGATATCTTTGGTGCTGCTGTTTTTGTATTGATTAGTTTTGCTTTCTCCTTTGCATAGATATTAAACCATATTAAATCTCTTTTTCTTTCCCATGTCCATACTTCTTTTTCAGATATCTCCTGATCTTCCTGTTTCTCCTTACTTTGGGGACTCATTCCATCATGCTGTGATATAACCTGTGTTAAACCTTCTAAATCAAATCCTTCACTTCGCAGGCACTCCATAACTTCAGCTTCTATTTTTTTAACTCTACTTTACTAGTCTTATTTTCTACATTCCCTCTTTGTGATATTATTTTTTTTTATTATGAAATTCTCCATGTCTGGATGCCTTTCCTGTATTTCTCTTCGAATATCTTTGGGGCTGCCTTCTTTATGTTTATTAATTTGGCCTTCGTCTTTGCATAAATTTTGCACCATATCAAATCTCTCTCTCCTTCCCGTGTCCATATTTCTTTTTCATACTTTTCAAAAATCTCTAGGTTTTATTGTTTATATTTTTGCACTTCCTCAGATGCTTCTTTTTCCAAACAGATCAAAGTTTCTTGGTCTATGTACTGTTTTTCACAAATCTGTTGTGTTAATGACCACAAATGTTTATTTGAAGCTTCTGACAGTTTTTCTAGTGGAAGTATTTTTCTTTCCTCTAATTTCTTTCTTTCTTTTTGTATATCTTGTGTCTGGACATTCTGGACTTTTTGCATAATACTAACTACATAATTTCTTTCTTATCCTCAGTAGGCCACTCTAATCATCTTTATGACTCTTCTTTGGCCTATCAGTTTTTGTGGACTGTTACTTCCTTCTACAACAGGGGGGGGCATCCTCCCCCTGGGCCTGGCCTGGCCCCATTATGGGAATCACACTGGAAGCAAAAAAATAGCATAAGACCTGAAGAAGTTTACGTATTTGTAGTAAACGATAGCGCTTACGCTATTTTTTGCTTCCAGCGTGATTTTTTTTCTCCTTTTGGCGTTTTACAAGTGTGTTCTTCTAGAATCTGTTTGCCAATTATGGGAATGTTTTCGTATTTTGAGGATTTTACACTGACATTTTCCCAGTCCTGGCACCAGTGTGCTTACCAGGTTTGGGCACGTTTTTATCCTGTGTCATGTGCACCCAGCTATTTTTTTTTCATTTTTGACCTACTTCTGTCCATGATATATGCTATATAAATACAGTCTATTTGTCAGTGTCGCCTTGGTGAGATTTTGTGAAAAACAGGGTCCAACTCATGAAGGTACTCACCAAGACTTGAAGATTAATTGAATTTCAGCACTACTACTCTGCTTTGTGACTTTTCACCTCTTCATTTGGACCCCACATGTATGTGTGTGTGTATATGTATGTATGTATGTATATGTATATATGTATTTGTATGTGTGTGTGTGTGTATATATATATATATATATATATATATGTTTATATATATATATTTATATATGTATGTGTGTGTGTATGTATATATATTTATATGTATGTGTGTGTGTATGTATATATATTTATATGTATGTGTGTGTGTGTATGTATATGTATGTTAGTATGTATGTGTGTATGTATGTGTATGTGTATATATATATATATATATCACAGTCTCGTAAAACCAAAGTACAGCCACAGTGGTTACCACAGCTCCCAATGTATTAAGAGGATATTCTCATTGATGAATGTAACCAATGTCCAAAGCTGGTATCAGCTCGTACATGCAAAGCAGGAATAAATTAATCCGAAGTAGAAGAAGAAAATCCAAGCTGGTATATGAAAAATATAAAAACGTTTATTCAGCAGCAGTTAGCGCTTTCACCCATCGGCTTCATCAGACTTGTATTAGGAAAAAATCAAACCTATCGCTTATATATCTCGTTATCAAGCCTCATAGGTTTAAATTTCATTACATCACATCCTTCCAACACTCTAACATAATTAGCTACTTAATAATTAATATATTTTAACATCATAACTTTTAACGCAAAACACTAGCTAGAATACAAAACTTTAAAGACGGGTGAATGATTCATAGATCTTTAAAAATATATACTATATGTCTAAATTAAAACATTACAACATATATCGTTTTAATATATAAAAAAAAAATATATATATATTAAAATCTATAAAATTCAACAAATTGTGTGAACACTTGTGTTGCAAGTTGACATATGTAAACAAGAATAGTAATTACACAAACATATATTTGTTAATACTAAATTAAAAAACTTACTATCAAAACCTAAACTATGGAGGTTCATGACAAAATAAAATGACCACCGAATGAATATTACTTAATATTTCGCTTTCTACCCTTTAAAATTGGTTTTATCGGAATCCTATCATTTAGACCAGGGCTGCTGTCTGCCCTGAGTCTAATAATCCATTTGGATTCACATTCCTCGGTGTAGTTGCATATATCTCCTCCTCTCATAGTTGGTCTAACCAACTGCAACACCATGAACTTAAAAACATGGGAAGTACCTAAAACATTTAACATGTTTAGCTAGTGCATTGTGTATACATTTAATTCGTATGTTATATATGTGATCTCTTATTCTCTCTCGTAACTTCCTGTTAGTTTTGCCAATGTAGAATGCATGGCATTCAATACATTGGGCTAAATAAACAATGTTCTCACTTTGACAAGTGGTACGTGTATTAAAATAAAACTTATTTCCAGTCCTGGGATGTGAAAATTCACATTCAGTGCTGACATATTGACATTGTGCACAATTACCACATGGTGAAGTATTCGTTTGTCTAGTTCCCTCTAACATAGTTGTCCCTGTCAACGGTCGGTGGCATAACAAGCGCTTCAAATTCTTTCTATTTTTAAAGGAATATACAGGATGGGGCCCTACTATTCCTGCTAACTTCTCATCTAATAGCAACGTTCCCCAATGTTTATTTATAACTTCTTTGATCTTCCCTATATCAGCAGTATAATACAAGGGAATTCTTAGAGGTCCATCCAACACAAAATGTGAAGATACCTCATTCACACTGGTCCCTTCTGAAAAATAGGGGGCTGCTCTAGTCTTTCTTAAACCCTCTGTATCACATACTGCCTGATTAATCTCCCTATCTGTATAACATCTTTTTGTAAACCTGGAAGTTAAATTTCCCATTTCAATCCTTTAGCACTCATCCATTGGGTTGAGTCTGGATGCTCTCATGCACTGACCCTTAAGCACATTTTCAAACACAAAGCGTGGGTGCATACTTTCACGATGTAAAATAGTATTCTTATAACAATCTTTCCTATATATCATGGTGTTAAGTAATCCATTTTCTAGTCTCTCAATACGCACATCCAAATACGATATATTTGTTTGTGAATAAGTAGCTGTAAATTTTAAAAAAGGCGTCAGAGAATTAACTTTATCAATAAAAGCTAACAATTTCTCTTCATCTTCCTTCCAAATAAAGAAAAGATCGTCAACAGCCCTTTTCCTTGTATGTTGAGAGTGTGTTAAGACCTATAGTTGAATGCAATAATTTTATTTTGAGAGATACGAAACAGTTCCTTTTGGACCTGTATGATCATGCTAGGGATTTAAGATATGATGAGTCCTTTTATTTGGTAACATTAGATGTGAAAAGTTTATTCACGATGATTCCCAATGAAGAAGGCATTTGCCAGATATATTCTTATCTGAACAAATATTCTGAATTAGATAGTAGGAATATAGATCTGCTAACGTTCTTCTTGGAAATTGTTCTACAGAACAATGTCTTTTTATTTGATAACACCATATATTTACAGAGAGATGGCGTAGCTATGGGCACCGCTTGTGCCAATAGCTACGCCAATCCCATGATGGCGGAATGGGAGAAAAATTGCCTATTTACCTTGGATGAATTCAGACTGTGGGTCCCTTTCTACAGACGTTTTGTTGACTATCTTTTCTTTATCTTTCTTATCTTTTATACAGATAGGGAGATTAATCAGGCAGTACGTGATACAGAGGGTTTAAGAAAGACTAGAGCAGCCCCCTATTTTTCAGAAGGGACCAGTGTGAATGAGGTATCTTCACATTTTGTGTTGGATGGACCTCTAAGAATTCCCTTGTATTATACTGCTGATATAGGGAAGATCAAAGAAGTTATAAATAAACATTGGGGAACGTTGCTATTAGATGAGAAGTTAGCAGGAATAGTAGGACCCCATCCTGTATATTCCTTTAAAAACAGAAAGAATTTGAAGCGCTTGTTATGCCACCGACGGTTGACAGGGACAACTATGTTAGAGGGAACTAGACAAACGAATACTTCACCATGTGGTAATTATGCACAATGTCAATATGTCAGCACTGAATGTGAATTTTCACATCCCAGGACTGGAAATAAGTTTTATTTTAATACACGTACCACTTGTCAAAGTGAGAACATTGTTTATTTAGCCCAATGTATTGAATGCCATGCATTCTACGTTGGCAAAACTAGCAGGAAGTTACGAGAGAGAATAAGAGATCACATATATAACATACAAATTAAATGTATACACAATGCACTAGCTAAACATGTTAATGTTTTAGGTACTTCCCATGTTTTTAAGTTCATGGTGTTGCAGTTGGTTAGACCAACTATGAGAGGAGGAGATATATGCAACTACACCGAGGAATGTGAATCCAAATGGATTATTAGACTCAGGGCAGACATCAGCCCTGGTCTAAATGATAGGATTCTGATAAAACCAATTTTAAAGGGTAGAAAGCGAAATATTAAGTAATATTCATTCGGTGGTCATTTTATTTTGTCATGAACCTCCATAGTTTAGGTTTTGATAGTACGTTTTTTAATTTAGTATTAACAAATATATGTTTATGTCATTACTATTTTTGTTTACATATGTCAACTTGCAACACAAGTGTTCACACAATTTGTTGAATTTTATAGATTTTAATATATATATATATTTTTTATATATTAAAATGATATATGTTGTAATGTTTTAATTTAGACATATAGTATATATTTTTAAAGATCTTTGAATCATTCACCCGTCTTTAAAGTTTTGTATTCTAGCTACTGTTTTGCGTTAAAAGTTATGATGTTAAAATATATTAATTATTAAGTAGCTAATTATGTTAGAGTGTTGGAAGGATGTGATGTAATGAAATTTAAACCTATGAGGCTTGATAACGAGATATATAAGCGATAGGTTTGATTTTTTCCTAATACAAGTCTGATGAAGCCGATGGGTGAAAGCGCTAACTTTTGCTGAATAAACGTTTTTATATTTTTCATATACCAGCTTGGATTTTCTTCTTCTACTTCGGATTAATTTGTTCCTGCTTTGCATGTACGAGCTGATACCAGCTTTGGACATTGGTTACATTCATCAATGAGAATATCCTCTTAATACATTGGGAGCTGTGGTAACTACTGTGGCTGTACTTTGGTTTTACGAGACTGTGATATATTTTGCCACAGAAGTTTTTACTGCCTGGTGGTGTGTCATTATATTACTATATATATATATATATATATATATATATATATATATATATATATATATATATACATACACACACACACACACACACACACACACACACACACACACAGAGGAACCTATCAGTTCCACGAAAAATCACTTAAATGAAGACAAATTCACCGAGACCACATTGCTGATACAACACATCACTGACAATGATAAGTAGTGCGGAATGGGATGTATTCTCGTTTCTGCAATGTGGTGCGATCTCGGAATTGGTATATTTAAGTAGGGTGGTACAGGGGGGGCTTGGCCTCCTGCTATACACTTGTTTCTTGTTGTTTTGTATTTAATTGCGGAAAGGGGAATACATTCCGTTCCGCAGTACTTATACTTACCTGTGCCGGTGATGTGTCGGCAATGTGGTTTCAGTGAACTCTTCTTCTGGCAAGTGATTTTTCATGGATCTGATATGGATCCATATATACACATATGTATATATATATAAATATATATATATATATATATATATATATACACACACACACACACACATACACCCTGTGTGTGTGTATATATATATATATATATATATATATATATATATATATATATATATATATATGTATATATATATATATATATATATATATATATATATATATATATATATATATATACACGCACACACATACACACACACACCGAAATACTTCATTAGGTAGGAGAGAATATACAGAGGCCAAACTGATGAGTTGAGCTCTTTTTTCCTTTAATGTGTACAAGGACTTCCTCCGAAACAAGAAGATCAAAGCAATGCTTAAAATACAAATGGTAAAGTCATAAAACAGACATTGATGCTATCAAACCTAGTTGCATGAAAATTTTAACAAACAACATGTACAGTAGCCAATAAAAAGTAGAACAGAAAATAGCTATAATAAATCGGCCCATGACAACCAATCAGGTAAATTAGGAGGGCGTGTAACAAACTAGACTCAGTTGAACCAACGCAAAGCAAACTTTAAATTTAAGTTATCATTACTATCCGGTGCAGCCTCTGCATTGAGAAGAAGCTGCCATTACAATTCCCTAACTTCTAGTACACTGTTGTAATCACCAAAGAATAAATTAATTTGCTCCAAAATGAAAAACTTAAAGCACTTAAAATTAGCACAAGTCAAGCTATGTTTCCCCAGTGCATTACTGCTGTCATTAAAGCGAATGGCCGTACAATGCTCCTTGATGCGGTCTGACAGTGTCCTGTAGGTCTTACCGATGTAGAAAAATGCACAAGTGTCACAAATACCTGCATAAACTACGTTGATACTGTGGCAATCATAATATCTTGAAAAGAAAACTGTAAAATTACAATGTTTAAATAAGTAGAAATTCTCGGTCAAAATGTGTTTACAACAAACGCACCCTCCGCAAGCAAACATTCCTGCTGGCTTTTCAGTACTGAAAAGATTATGAACAAGGAAAGGCTGGTCATTTCATTCAAAAGAGCATCTTAAGGATTTAGACTTTTTGTAAGAGAAAAACAGACAGTTTCCTAATGAGATACATAGTTCAGCATTACTAGAAATATTACTTCAGATTTTGTTAATGATGCTTCTAATAGCTGCCATGTCCCTGCTGATGGAAATGGGAAAACTGCTGTTCCGATCAGTTTGTGACACAATGTTACTGTTCGGAACAAAACCAAACTTAAGTATTGGCTTGAATTTAGTATAGCGAGCTTGAGTGACTTCTAATACATTCTCCTAAATATTCTGGGTAATTTCTTTGAATGAAAAGGTGCCTTAAAACTAGTGATTCCTGTAAAAAGGTATCATCGTCACTAACAATCCTAGAAAGTCTGATAAATTGACCTCGTACTACATTGACCTTCATAAAATATGGATGCTGGCTCATAAAATCAAGAAAATTGTTTCTATAGGTCTTTTTCCTGTAAATGTTAGAAGAAAGGCATCCTTTAACTTTGTCAGGTATAATAGTCATATTCATTGGACCACAACCGGACAAAACAAATTCCGATGCTACTTGATAACAACTGTACAAACATTTCCAGTTCCTGCTTATTGCCCACCCATGCAAAAAATATATTATCAATATTCGGCACTGTAAATGGGTATTCTGAAAACCAGGTAGATGGACTAATGTCTCTAACTCCCAAGTGCTGAGAACCAAGTTAGCATAGATTCTGGCCATTTTAAACCCCATAGCTACCCCTTTAATTTGTTGGAAAACTCTTCCATCAAAATAAAAGAAATTGTTGCAAAGCACCGCTGATATAAGGTCACATAACTATCTACCTTTGACTGAGAAAATCCATCATACTTTTTAAGATGTAATCACATAAAATCAAAACCTTGGTGGGGGATATTTGTTTACAAAGAAACAATTGGCAGGAATGCAGTTTGAGGTGTCCAGATTAGTCAGAAGCATTTAGTTTAAAAAACCTCACAAGTCACGCGGGTAAAAGGGAGTATTTTGCACTATTGGGTTTAGAACAAAATCAGTGTTCTCTGATATCTTTTCTGTCTTAGTTTGCTTATTCGAAATAATGTGTCGAGATGGAGGGTTATTTATGTCATTGTGAATTGTTGGGATCCCAAAAAGCTTACCTAAACAAGGGTTTGGTACCAGCATAAAGAAATATTTTTCTAATGTGATGCAGTGGTTTTGTTCCAGTCTGTTCAAAAGAGTCAGTGTTGCTAAATTGCATATTAACAAACTCATTGTCCACTAACTTGTAGAACTCATTGTTAACAAAAGCAGATTCAATTATAGTTATATAAGCTTGTTGCTCCATAAGGACTATTCCGGTCCATTTATCAGCTTTCATAGTGCGTAATTCCCTGTCCTGGCTGAGATCTTTCAATGTTTGTAATTTTCCACAGCTCAAATTGTACCATTTGTCTGAATTTCTGATGTTAAGCTAAAATCCTAAATTCCCGCTTGCAAACTCTAAGGAACGTTTGCATTGTGTTATACAGTATCGGTTTGAAAAGACTCTTATTTTCTAAGTGGCATTGCAGCTTGCGTGTCAGGGATATAATCTGTGGGCTCTTCAAGTTCTTTGGCATACCATACTTTTAAATTGAGCTTCCTTAAATATAATTACAAATCCAGAACCAAGTCAGGGAGGCAAGCCCTTTGTGCGGGAATGAAAGAAAAAACCTCTGTTTAAAAGATTAATGTGTTCATTGGCAAAATATTTTTCAGTGAGGTTAAAAACTGCACAATTTAAAAGACAGAGTTTGTTATGTAGTGAGTCAGTTTCATCTACTGGGCACACATCACAGGAGTCCACACTTAATTCTGTCTTCTGCTTCTTGTTCGCATAGGTCTCCCTATGTCCTGGTACCTCCTTCTCGCTCTTACTCTTCCCCTCCTCCACGTACCTCTTGTTGGTGTTTCTCTCCCAAGACCTGGGTTTCAATGGTTCGGGGACAAAAAAGGCTGCTGATTGGTGTTTAGATCCTGAGCCTCTTCAGGAGCTAAGATTGTAAAACCAGGGGGAAGGGTTGGTGTCGTACTTGAAACTCTTTGATTATGCACCACGCCCCTGCAACTCCTGTTAATAATCAGTGGCTGTGTCTGAGAAGACTGTCTCTCCCGCCCCTTTTCTTTTTTAATTGGGTGTGCATTGTGATGGTTGTACTGTAATAAATCTCTTTGCACTTTAAACTTCTTTCTATGGATCAAGGTTGCTATGCGCCTTGTAATTCTAGGAGAGACACCATCATCAAGATGTTGATACAAATGGAAGTCAGGGTGCCGGAGTATCAATTTGTGTAGTGAAGCAGTTTCAGTCTTTAAACTACCAAGTTTATCAATGTTATGTTTGATGAGAATTTTAAAAACTTGCAAGCCAGTCTCATTGTAAATATTAGTGAGTTCTCTGTAAAGTAGAGAGTCGCTGGTGGTCCTGGTGAGAAACTTGTAGCATCTTAACCCTTGCAAGACTATCTTGTGATGCACGCATGTGTTCAAAAACAAGTTGTCATACTCATTATTTTTGAAAGTAGTAAGTAAACGTTCAAGTTTATCAATCAAAGATTTGCAATTATTGTTTGCTCCAAGCATACCAGAAGAGAGTTCTTTTTGTAAAGGAATCCACCCCATATTAGGGTCTTGCATAAAGGGGTTGTTGAAACAATTTGTATTTAAGAAATCCAAGATCATATCAGGATGAAGAGGGATTCTTTGTGTTGGGAACCGCTGTGTGTGTATATATACATATATATATATATATATATATATATATATATACACACACACATATCAGTATAAATACATATGTATATCTGATATATATATATGTGTGTGTGTGTGTATATATATATATATATATATATATATATATATATGTGTGTGTGTGTGCATGTACGTGTATGTATTTGTGTGTGTGTTTATATATGTTGGGAGGGTGGCCTAATGGTTAAGGTGTTTGCCTTAAAAACACATGGTGCAGGGTTTGAGTCTCACGAGGGGATAACTGGCTAGGCTTAAAAATGGCTTGCAAGGGCAGTTAGCCTAGTACTAATCTATGAACCTATATATATATATATATATATATATATATATATATATATATATGAGACGGAGACATAGATGCGTTTTTGTATACGTATATTTAAATAAATGCAATTGTGTGTGTGTTTTAAGAATTGTAAATGAGCAATATGTATGTGTACAAAAAGAAAGTATTTGCTAACAGCAGTAGAAGTGGTACACACTTAGGGTGATAAGCAGTATCCCATTGCTAAATGGCAAACCAAGCTAGAACTCTGAGAACTAATATGGCAGTTAAGATTTAATGCAGCTGCCCTGCCAGGTTTGAATGAACAAGTTTCTATGATTTCAGTTCTCAACCTCAGAGCTGAAAATCTATAGAATAGCACAGTTTTTATTTCATTATAGTTGTTTACTTATTTTCATGTCCTAGTGCTTTTAAAATGATATTTTAATGGTCTATGAAATCATTTGACTGTAATATTTTATACTTTTGCAATTTGACAATATGTTTTATAGTTCTATGAGAATGGTTATCTGTTTCATTATGCAATTACCTGCACAGTTTTAAATGTTAATTGTGGGATATTTTTTTAAAGAATTGGTGGTGGGTCACATGATTATCTTGTTGATGATATATATTTGTAACTAGTGAGGATTGGTATGGTTCTGAAGAAGTCCAATATTTAGGGATAAAAGAGCTTAACCATTTGTATAAAGATAAGTTGCATCGTGGTTACTGCTGTTGTGGGACTTTTATCTAGTTATGATTAAAAGTTTTGATTTCCTCACTGTTTCTGGACTTTTTGGCTCGCACTCTGTCTTGTGTCTTCCTTTGTAAGGAAACACCATGGCCTCTATAAATTTGGACTATATGCTTAGACAGGTACATACCAAAGGAGCCAGTATACTCTACTGTGTACCTGAAAAAGGAGGGGTACAGAAAAGGATGAAAACTTCCTTAAATCTTGAAGAAAACCCCATTAGAGATCAATCTGCAAAATAAAAGGATTTCCTAACAGTTGTGAACTCATGGTGATCAAAGGATAGTCCTTTGTCTACCAAAGGGCCCAATTCCCTAATTTCTAAGTAAACTTTTAGGGGGTTGTTACCTGTGTCGTAGTTGCATGGGTGCCCAGTTTTGACTACAGTGCTGCATTTCTTGGCATTTAGTTTTAGGCAGTGTTCCAGGCACTACTTATTGGTTTATTTTAGTCCCTCCTAAAAAAATGGAGGTCTGATGAGGAGTTGATGAAGGCTCCAAGTTGGTCAGTCACAGACCCTTGATGCCAGCTGTGACATCAGAAAAATAAATACCAAACAGAAGTGGCCCTAAGACCAATCCATGGGGAATACCACTCGTGCCTAATCTTTTTGAAGAGAGCATGCATCCCACACTAATAGATTGGATTCTGTCAGCTAGGCAGTTTGCTGTTCAGTGGGTAATATAGGTGTTTATATTTAGTTTGATTACCTTGTCAATAATGCAAGAATGTAGATTGGTATCAAAGGCTAAGGCCTGGACCAGGTAGGCAGTGTGAATCAATTTACTCAAGTGCAACACATCAGAGACATGTTCAAAGAAGCCCACAGAGCCCTTGCTTTGTAGGTGAGGCTGTTGAGGCTTATAGGTCTGCAGTTTCCTGAGTCAGTATTGTTTTGCATCTTATGGAATGGAGTGACTACCACAGCTGTCCATTACCCTGGCACAAATCCAGTGGAGAGGCTGAGGCTAATAGACTTAGTAGAGAGTCTTTAAGACAGCATTTGGGACTGAAAGAACACAGCCTAGCACATTATCAGGACCCATGAAGTAAGTGTTTTTGGCTTTGGAGAGAGTATTCTGGACCTACTCTGAGGTGATCAGAGGGCATTGTTGATGTACTAAAAAGTCTGGGGAAAATTCACGGAGATAAGGGAGTAAAGTAGAATTTGAATTTCTCTGCTAATATGTTGGCTGTATCTGGGGGGATGAGTAAGTTTGTTGGTTTATATTAGCTCTGGCATTGCTGAGTATTACCTCTAAGTTTTTTGACCTAGCTGAAGAAGACTTTGTGGTGATTGTTAACAGAGGTATTAATTCTCAATGTATATTTACATTTGGAGAATTTAATTTTGTTTGTGAGCACTTTGATGATCTTTTTGAGTCTGTCTGTAAATGCCAGTTATTGTTTGCCTCCATGGGCTGAGGTTCTTCCTTTATTGTATGATTTGTTTATGCCAGGGTTCCACCATAGGGTTTTGTTCCTGAATTTGAAATTGTATTTGTGTCTTATGGGGACAGATGCCTTGATGCATGCTTTGAGGTGGGCATAGAGATTATCCACAAATATGGAGGCATACGAAATGGTGTCTTTGAGTTGTGGAGGGCACTTAAAATTTCATTAGGTCATCAGTTAGCTGGTTTAGGTTTGCCTTAAAGTTGTCTCTTAAGACAGAGGGGTATTGTGGTAAGTCAGGTTTTACTCTCTTAGTGAATGTTACTAGACGCTGGTCAAATTTGACCATTGACTTGGTAGTTGTAGGTGTTGTCCATAGGGTGACAATATTAGGGATAAATGGGTCCAATATTTTTGAACATCTTGATGGGACTTGAACCAGTTGGTCTAGAAAGCTAGCATTAATGAAATTCAGTAATCTTTGTGCATATTCATTTGAGGTATTGTAGGTTTCCCAGTTAATGGAGGAATTGTTGAAGTCTCCCAAGAGAATAGTGTTAGGCTCAATAGGGAGGGATATCAGTTTGTTTAGATATGCCTCATGGGCAGCAGGTGGCATGGAGGGGATAATGTAGTTGGCTATGATATGGAGATGTTTGCCCTCAAAAAGATGTGGGATGGGAGGGTGGCCTAATGGTTAAGGTGTCTGCCTTACAAACGCAAGGTACAGGGTTTGAATCTCCCAGGGAATAATTGGCTAGGCTTAAAATGGCTCGCAAGGGCAGTTAGCTTAGTACTAATCTATGAACCTATGAACCTATTATCCTGGCTTAAGAGTCTGGACGTGAGATGATGTCTTAGGAGTAGAGTCACAACCCCCTTCAATAACACTGTCAACTTCCACATTGCATCTGAAAGAGGGGTAGGCTCTGAAACCCTGCACTGTGAGTGTGTTGTTACTGTTGTGAAACCATGTTTCAGTAACTGTGCAGATATCTGTATTTTCAAGATTTAAGAATGCATTTAAGGAGTGCAGCTTGTTGTTTAAGCTTCTAGCATTAAGCAGTGCTACCTTTACATACTTTTGATTTTGATTATCTATGTGTAGATAATTTGAGGAGCTAGACGTTGTCTAAAAAAACAATATGGGGGAAAGGAAAAAGTCCCAGTCAGTGTAAAGAAGCCATAAGGAGAGTGTGACACTGCGTGTCCTGTACATCAAATCTTCATCTAGGAGGCCTTTGTATTTTAGACAGGGACTTAGTGTAAGTATGCTTATTTGTTTGTCTAGGACATGGTGGGCATGGCTATGTGATGTTACAGAACTGATAACATGCTGGGTAGAGTGTATAGTCTTTGAAGAGAGGTTGGCCTCCGAGGTTAGTAAGTACTAATACCTCCCATATCTAGAATTTTCTCTAGGAAGAATGAAACAGATAACAGTGAGCACAACACAGATGTTGCATTGCCTTCGTGCTCCTATTGCTATCAGGCTGGCAACAGATCTTGAGATAAACTGTGACTTCATGATATTCAGTGCCAGGGAAAATAAGCGGTAATAATGTATGCTAATAAAGTGTATTAGCAGGAAGCGTCATTATGTTAGGACACTAGAATGAGCAGATTTTAAAAGCAGCGTGGAAAAGGAGGATCGTGTTGTCTGTTTTCATCCATTTCAAACATATGTGAAGTTGGATCTGATCAGATCTGACCTCAGCAGTTCTTTAGATCCAGAGCTCTGACTCCTCCCCTACCCATAATTCTGTCTCCTCCACCCTAGCAGCTCAGATATCTTTTGCCTCCTTAAGTAATTGGTCATTTCGGAGGAGCTCTCTGCAACATTGTGTAGCCTTATTGTTAACTTTGACTTCCTTCTCCTTTCGAGAGAGGTTTATCTCTATACTGACTTTTTTCTTTTTTTAAAAGTAGTTTTCTGTAAATATATAATATTGTATTGAGTCAGGTATAGTGTCACATAGTGTTATAGCTAGTACTCAGTGTAGTTAGGATAGTGTGTGTGTCTTCATAGTTCTGTTTTTTTTTTTTTTTTGTATTTTTTGTCTATTGCCTTTCCACAGACTTTAGAATGGCTAAGTCTTCAGGCTTCAGAAATGTTCAGTGTGTGGACAAAAGCTCCCACCTCAGGACCCACACTCCAAGCGTGTATAGTTTTTAGACATTGCCTATTTATATGTTGATTGCCAGGCTTGTGCTTCCTTCAGCACAAGTGCTCTACAGATCAGGAGGGACAAGCTAGTTTTGAAGGGGCCTGATCCTACACAGACGGGGACTACATCTTCAGTTTCTTCCTCTCTGGCCAAAAGCAGGAAAAATCCATAGAGAAGAGTCAAGAAAAAGATGAGGATAAAGAACCAGAGAAAGAAAGGGAGAAAAGAAAAGGAAACGGTTTCAGCAGGAAAGTCAGATAAATCTCCACAAAAGTGGCTAAAAAACACTCTCCAGGACCATTGCTTTTAATTGGGCTCAACCTGAAATGTGCACATAGATTGGAACCTATGGCCTTTCTATTCCGATCTCCCTCTCCAAGACCAAGTTATTCCCTGGATCCAGTCAGTCTTGCACTACACTCTTATATTCTACAGGAGAGAAGATACTCGAGGCAGTCATTGGTAGTTTCATCTGCTCAATCATCTCGGAGTCTCACGGAGTAAGATGTCAACAGGATAATGAGGACATTTTTGAGGATGGAAATCCAGCTTGGGGTTATCTTCGTACTGTGCCCTGGAAAGGTACCGAGTATGGACCATCACACCTCTCCACTCATAGATCCCATACTGGTCCAATCTTTGGCACTGGTTATATTTGTCCTGACTCTACCAGGAGAACCTTTGTTGGCACCTGAGACACTAACCACTTTGACACAGATAACTTTCCCATCTTTTTTGACTATGATGTCATCCTATTGAGAGGAGACTCGGAACCAAAGCTGTTGTGCCAGGTTCCAGGGGTGGTGGGGGTTGAGTCTACACAGAGATTCGCAGAGCCATATCTCCCTGTTGGTGCTTTGGCCCTAGATAACTCTGGTCTGAAGTTAGCTTCAGGGCTGAGAGTTGTCGATGCCAAGGGTTTCCTTTCATCTTTGAATTGGGACGAGCCCTCAGTACTGATTGGGGCTTCAGCCTTTTGGAAGTCTTTGAACGGGACATGGTAGGTTCCAAGAATGAGGTGTCTCCAAATGGGTTGGTTCTGCTAAAGCTCCAGTGGGGGTCTGTTGCTTCTCATCATCATCTTGCCCGGCAGGGACAGTTGGTTTCAAGGACTTCTGAGGATGTCTGCTTCATCAGTTCCCAGTCTGATATGGACCCTTTTGTAACTCCCCCCAGAAGGTCAGCAGAAGTAACAGACATGCAAACAAATGCACATGGACTCCTCTCCAGAGTCTTTCACTAAAGACAGTGACTTAGAGGAAGGGGAGAGTTCCCCTCGGTCCCTCTCTGAAGACGTCAGTTTTGATGAAATCCTCAAATTGATGAAACAAAGAGGGAATGGTTGTCCCAAGACCCTTCCCCTGATGAGTCAGTGTTCTTGGAAGGCTTTGGTTCTGGCCTAACATCATCCTGGGTGGTACTACTCATTGATCCCCTTATTGATGTTATGGCTATATGGATGTTGAAGGACCCTAATATGATGGAGCCATCCACAAGAAAGTGGATGATATATTAGCTGCACCCATGATCAGGAAGCATTGGAGCAAGGGTCCACCAGTGAATGTTGTGGTGGTAGCAGCAGCAGCCAAAAGAAAAGAACTATCCAAAGGGAGTTCCCCTTTCATTCCCTTTACAGGTAGTCGAGGGTGATGGACAGGTTTATGAAATGGGCCTATACATTAGTGAAGGACGTTCACTCTTAGATCTCTGAATTACTTAGCTTATTTGACCAGATTCCACAGAGATTTGACTAAAGAGATCTCCAAGTCTCTCTTGGGGGTATTGCCTGTGAATGTTCAGAAAACAATGGACACCCTGATTTCTACCCTACAATCCACATCGAACATGGCCATGCGCTTGCTCTGCAGTGCAGTGATTGCACAGCCAGAGTGGCAGGCACCACCACACCTAGATGCATCTATGTGATTTTGCGGAAGGCTTTAATTTGTCCTTTGTTAATGCCTCTTATGATGTTTCAACTCTCTTTGGACCTAAAGTTAAAGATACACACAGAAGGGGAAAACAGGATGGTAAAATGTTCTCTATAGTGGGAGTCTGCTTTCCAACCCCGGAAAGATCATTCTCCAGGAATCAAAGATTGTGGAAAAAGATGGGGTTCTGTAAAACACAAGAGTTCTTACCATGACTCCCCAAATGATTGACCTCCCTGTGGTATTGGGGGAGGTAATGCTAACAGAAAATGCCCTAGAGGTAGAGCCAGACCATGCAACCAGGGCTTCCATGATCCTTTCACTAAGAAAGCCCATCATCAGTCCTGAATTGTTGCCTGACTGCTGCACTCTGGAGTCAGATGCGGGTGCCTATCTTTGCATCCACAAGCCTGGCTCAACCTAACTTCTGATTCTTGAGTGCTAAAGATAATTTTTAAAGGCTATTTAATCCCCTTTTCCCTTCAACCTCAGAAAAAGAAAAAAGTCCCCAATATTCCACCAGCCTTAGAAGTTACAGAGCTGTTAGAAAAGAATCATCCAACTGGTTCCCCAAGACCAGATAGAATCCGGAGTCTATTTGAAGTTCTTTTTAGTACCAAAGAAGACAGTGGACCTCAGTCATCTAAACCAGTTTGTAAAACAGATAAAATTCTGGATTGTCACAATTCAGTCCATTTTACCTCTGCTAAGGAAGGGCAATTGGATGTGTTCCATAGATCTCCAGGACACCTACAATAATATCAAGATAGCAAAGCACTCCAGGAGATTTCTCGACGTCTGGATCGGAGCCAAACTTAAGTTCCAAGGCCTGCCTTTTGGTCTCACCACAGCTCCCAGGGCGTTCACCAAGATAATGGCAATGGTACCAGTGTTCCCATATCTTGACGATTGGCTTCTCACAGTTATCTCTGAGCATTTACTGCTGTACCATCTGGATCAGGTGCTCCAGTTGCCGCTGGACCTAGGTATTACCATTAATCTTCCAAAGTGCTACCTGTCTCCAATCCAGGAAATAAGAGTTTATAGGATGCCACCTGGACACCACCCATCATATAGTCAAGCCTTTCCCAATCAAGGGTTTTCTTACTCTGACTCATAGCCATGCAGCTATTATATCATCCTTCACCACCTGTGAGATTAGTGATATGTCCTTTATGTCTCATGGCATCCACAATATTGATGGTTCCTTTAGCCAGGTACTGTGTGAGGGTACTGCAGTGGACTTTTGCAGTACAATGGTCTCAGTCCATTCATCCACTGCATGCAGAGATACTGATTACACAAGTTTGCAGAAAACACATTGCCTTGTGGTTAATATCCCCAACAGTAAAAGAGGGTCGCCCATTCCACTCAGATTCACTGGTGGAAGTGATAACCATGCACACCTCCCTTCTTGGCTGGGTAGGGCACTTCAAAGAGAGAATGGTTCAATGTAATTGGTCACCTCCTAGAGGCCAATCTTCATTTCAGTGTCTCAAAGTTGAAGGTGTTCCTCCTAGTATTGCAGGCATTCCAGGATCTCCCCCAGAGGTTGTGATCTCCATACAGGTGAAGAACGTGGCAGTGGTATGGTACATCACTAAAGGGGGGACCCTTTCTTATCCTCTGTGGTGGGAGGCTGTGAGAGTTTGCCAATGGGCAGTGTCCTCACACTACTTTCTAGTAGCAACACACTCGTGAGTAGTGTCCCAATCCAGTAGTGGCACACTTAATTTTCAGTGGATGAGGCCAGCCTTGCTATCACCTATTTGCCTCCTATCTCAACAGCAAATGCAGCAGGTATTTTGCCCTGATCCCTTTACATGGTCAGTCACCGAGGGACACTCTAGTCTACATTTGGCCCCTGGATTTCCTTTATGCTCTTCTACCTTTGCCTCTGGAACAAATTCATACAAAAAGCAAGACAGTGCAAGGCCAGAGTGATCCTCATTGTCCTATTTTGACCCAGACAGATATGGTTCCCCTACCAGTGGTCTCTATTAGTACACTCCCATGGATGTTGGATCACTATCCAAACCTGTTAACTCACCCATCTAGACTGCTTCTGCTAGATCAGAAGGCCTTGAAGCTAACTGAATAAATGTAGCCAGTGCTGCCAGGCTTCCCCCTGCAGTAGTTAGCATTCTTTTTGCCTCCCAGAAGCCTGCCACTAGAAAGTTATACCACAGCAAATGGTAGAGATCTTCTATGTATGCCCTTTCTAAAGTGCTCAACCCCTTTTCATCTCATTTTCTTTCTGTACTGGAATTTTTAACTAAGCTCTTTGATAAAAGATCCATCTATTCCATCAAGGTTCAGGTGGTGGCTGTTTCAAATATTCATGTTGGGTGCAAGAACACTTCTTTAGCTTCACTGAAAATCATTAAAACATTTTTGAAAGGCACTTTTCTATTAAGACCCCCCCCCCCAGTTAGAGAGCCAGCTGCTACTTGGGACATTACCATTATGTTGCACCTTTGCTCTAGTTTCCATTTGAACCCACAGCCAATTCAGATTTAAAGTTCCTGACTTGGAAGACAATTTTCCTAGTTGCAGTTACATCAGCAAGATGAATTTGGGGACAGGCACTTCCATGTAAGCCTCCATATGTAGTCTTCCACAAGGATAGAGTCTCTCTTAGAACCATGTACCCTTTATCCCTAAGGTGGCATCAAAAGTAAATCTTTACCGATCTGTAAACTTACCAGTTTTCTTCCTTGGATGTTTGAACAAAGGAGACTACATTATGCATTTGTTAGACATCCACAGGCAATGCTGATTCTGTCTTCATAGAACAAAACAGTTCAGAAGAGATGATCAGTTCATTTTATTTTCTAAACCAAAGTTTGGGAAAGCAGTGGCTAAGGTTGGTTACTTTATCAAGATGGTTATCAGACACTATTTCCTTTGTCTACAGTAAGAACAATGTGCCTCTATCAAGTAAACCAAAGGCTCATTCAGCTAGAGCAGTATCTATTTCTACAGCCTTGTCCATTGGTGACTTATGTGCTGCAACCACCTGCTGCACAGTACACACACCTTTGTCTCTCACCATAAACTGGATGTGCAGTCTAGATCACGTACTTTCTTTGGGTCCACCATATTCTGGAATAGTGATCCAACATCCATGGTAGTGCCTGTACAACTCCATGGATGCTGGATCATTATCCAAACCTGTTAACTCACCCATCTGGACTGCTTCTGCCATTTGCTGTGGTCCCATATGTTTGAAACAGATGAAAATAGACAACATTTGATATGAAAGTTATGTACTTACCAGAACGTTAGATCCATGTTTTCTGATTTTTGTCTGGTTCAAACTCACTCCCGCCCCTTCCTTATTGTCACCTGTGGCTTCAAGATGATTAAATAGACCATATATACCCTGTCTGTGCAAAGTCATATGAGACTGTAACCACTGTTTTTCTACAGACTGGGACTAGCTTAATTAGGGGTGTCTCTGAAGGATTGTCTAGATATGGCACATATATGAGCTGCTAAAGTAGAGTACAGAGAATTATAGGTAGGGGAGGAGTCAGAGCTCTGGATCTACAGAAGATTCATATTTGGAGCTGAGGCCAGATCTGATCAGATCCGACAACCCATATGTAGGAACAGGATGAAAATCCGCCAACACGGATCTATTGTTATGGTAAGTATATAACTTTTGTTTAAACTTTCTAGAAAGTGTACTGTACAGTAAGCAGGCAGGAAGATAAGAAGGGGGACTAGAGCTTAGCAGTCTAAGGGGAGGAATTCCCAGCTTGATTTGCTAGTGTTCACTAGTGTAAGCAGATGAGATGAGATTAGAAGGAGTTTATAAAGACAGTTTGTAGTAAGAGTAGTCATCTGAAGAGCATCACAGGTTGTCTGGGTGGGCACTCAGTATTCTGGGTCTGTGGGATACATTTGTAGGATATAAGTATTTAAATAGCTTCCCCAATTGATACTTTTGCGTATTCAAAGTTGGCTAACTGTGGAAATGTGCAAATAAATAGAAATGAACAAGTTGCCTTCCAATTCGTAAAGGAGTTAACCAGTGTTTATTTTTAAACTGTAGCGGCAGATACAATGGCCTCTTGCTATCTCCAGGGTTCAGTCTTTACCTCTGGTCACTGTTTACATGAAGCTTTTCTTCTTGGTCTTCTCGTGTATCCATAGATTTACTGTGAGTGCTTTGGTTTCTTTCCTGAAACATGGTGTTTGGCTACATTAAGTTATTGGTATGTATATATATATATATATATATATATATATATATATATATATATATATATATATATATATTTTTTTTTGTATTTAGTCTTTTTCTCAAGGAGCCTGTGTGTTAGTTGGAAAGTGTTAAAGTTCACTTTGTATTAGAGTGCACTTTCCTCATCTTATTTTTTTAATTTATTTATTGTATAAAATTAATGGATTTCATTTTTTTTGGCATTTCATGTGGGCACAAAACCACATTATAAGTGTTTTTTAACCACTAGTAATTGGGAGTGGATTGCCAAAGTTGTTGTGAGGTCTGTTAGCATGAAACCCAGTGTAACCATTTTTTTACATGGAAGCTCTTGCGTAAGAACCATGCTGTTATCAGGATAATGTTAAGTTGTCATTCTCGCCTTCATTCTTGCTGGATGGGTTCGGAGCCGATCCTCGGCTCCGACTCGGCATATACTATAGCTCGAGAGCTATTTTTACCGGCTCGAGGCAGCCCTATATCCCACAATACCATGCGCTAACTCCCCAGATCTCGTTTGCCGCGAGGTAGTCTGTTTTTTACCGGCTCCGGTCAGTAAGTGCTTTTTTCATATATATGTTCAGTCTCAGTAGTTTTTTTTTCCAGCTAGTTACCCTTCTTTAGGTCCCTTCTAACTGCCTTACCCTTTCGGTAGCCCATTTTCCCCTTCTTTAGTTAGTTTTTTATCTTGGGCCTACGGGCTTTTCCTTAGTTTTCCCCCACCGCTTTCAGTGTGTGTGTGGGTTTTTAGTCAGTTCCCCTTAACTTAAATAACTGTGTGTGTGTGTGTGGACTGGATGTGTTCCTTTTTATTTTTTGTCAGGATGTCAAAGGACCCTAATTTTCGGGATTCAAGAATTGTGACTCGTGCTGTCAGAAAATGTCTCTGACAGACGGTCACACTTCTTGTGTCTATTGCTTGGGGCCTTTACACCTGCAGGACTCTTGTTACGTTTGTCATGGATTTAGTTCAAGAGTCCTGCAGGAAAGGCGTAACAAGCTCATCCTAAGGGGCTTGTTAAAGCCTGATGACTCCCCGTCCAAGTCTGGCACGAGGAAGTCGTCAAAAACCGCCAAACCCTCGGCTCCAGCTTCTGAGCCGAGGGCTGGTGTTATCGAGACTGCTCCGACCTTGGTTCCATCTGGCTCTGAGGCGAGCAAAGTGGTTTCCTCTCCGAAACCATCATCGGAGCCGACCCCAGTTCGCAAGCGCTCTAGGTCCCCTTCGTTAGAGTCTGTCAGATCGGAGCGGAGTCATAAGACTCATTCATCGAGGTCATCCAGGCTCTCTGACCACGACATCAAGAGGGTGGTCAGTAGACTCATAAAATCTCAGGCGCTGGCCCAAATGCTCCAGAGCCCATCTCACCAGACTGTGGCTCCTTCGATACAGCTATCCATTCCTCATCCGACTCATCTCTCGAGTTCGGAGCCGGAGTTTGTCGGAACCGTGACCTTGCCCACGTCAGAGCCGATACTTCCTCCTTCGGCTCCGGTGTCGTCGGCTCTGACCTCTTCATTGGTTCCATCCGTGGAGAGGTCCGGGCACCGAGACTCCATTGTCGGCTCCGAGGGGGCGAGTGGCATCGGACCCTTGTCCGACCCCGCTCTCCCTCTCGGAGCTTCAGTTCTGGTTAGTTTGGCCCCGACATCATTCTCGGAGCCTTCTCTGTTGGTTCCGGGGGTGGTTCCGGTCTCTTCGGAGCTGGGGCTACCTTTGGTATCTGATGGGAGAGCCTTCGAGGTGATGAGGAGTGTGCTGGACCCAGTGTCCACTCCAAGGTTAAGTTCTGCGGCTCCTCCCTCTGTAGTGCCTGTTACGGTCTCTGGCCATCTTCCTACACCTGACAGCAGAGATCCAAAATGTAGGGTACCCACCTTGAGTGTCTCCTCCTCTTCTGAGGGATCCCCTGAAGTTTCAGGGGAACCCTGTAGGAAAAGAGAGTGCAAGAGGAAGCACATAGACTCCCCCGAGTCTGTCACGTCGGACACCGACTTGGATGAGTCGGAAGGTTCCCCCATATCCCCCTCTGAGGATGTCTCCTTTTCAGACATCCTGGAGATCCTAAGACAGAGGGGAAATTGGTCCACTCTCAAACCTTCCGAGGACGAGTCGGTTTACCTTGACGCCTTTGGATCTCGCCCTTCCACCTCCTGGGTGTCTCCCTCTTTCGGCCCACTAATGGAGGTAATGGCTAGAAAGGCGTGGGCAGCTCCTGATTCAATGGAACCTACCCCTAGGAGGCCTTCTAAATTCATTTCTGCACCAGATGGCTAATCCTTTCTCACCAAAGGTGTTTCAGTTGATGCTATGATGGTAGCAGCAGCCACTAGGAAGGAATTGGCTGATCCTTCTGTATCTGTTCATCCTCCTAACAAAGAGTCCAGGACCATGGACAGGTACGGCAAGTGGACCTTTGCTTCAGCGACCTTTTCTATGCGATCGCTGAACTATTTATGTCATTTCACCCGCCTTCAGAGAGACTTGCTCAAAGAGCTGGGTGAAACGGTACAGGATCCTTCTGCTGCGGGGTTTAAGGACAAAATAAACTCTCAGCTGGCTACCCTGAACTCCATTGTTAACTCCTCCATGCGGCTTATCTCTTATGCAGCCGATGGAGTGAGTAGGGCCGCTGGCACAGGCGCTGCATTGAGACATCACGCTTGGATGCGACTCTGTAACTTTGCCGATCCCTTCACGGCATCCTTCACCAACACCCCCTTTGACGGTTCGGAATTTTTCGGACCTCAGGTGGAGAATACCCTCACCAGATGCGAGCAAGATGGTAAGACTCTCTCTGCCGTGGGAGTCCGTTTTTCCACGCCTTCTAGACCTTATCCTAAGGGACAGAAGGGAGGAAAGATGTGGTTCCACAAACCTCAGGGAGTCGCGCCTGCCACACTTGGTGAATTTCCCCCTAGAGGCAGAGGGGGAAATAATAACAGATGCCACCCCAGGGGCAGAGAGGGTCCTCAGAACCAGGGCTCTAGGGAATCTTTTCCTGACCAACCCTTTCAGCATCCCTGAGAAGCTGCCCAACTGTCTGCCTTCAGAGGCAGTCGGAGGAAGATTATCTCTGTACCCGGAAGCCTGGCAATCCCTCTCCCAAGACACATGGGTACAGAAGATCATATCCGAGGGTTACAAAATCCCTTTCACTTTCCCTCCGGTACAACCGCCAAAACCCCTACCAGACGTACCACCCACGCAAAGGGGTCAGGCTCAGCTAGAAATAAAAAAGCTGTTAAAAAAAAGTCATCCAGGCAGTCCCAGCAGATCAGCTAGGATCCGGAATCTACTCCAGATTCTTTTTGGTACCAAAAAAGACAGGAGAATGGAGACCCATATTGGACCTCAGCAGGTTAAACAACTCTGTACTAAAGACAAAATTTCGGATGGTAACACTGCAGTCCATTCTACCCTTTTTGGGCAGAGACAACTGGATGTGCTCGTTAGACCTCCAGGACGCGTACTACCATATAAAGATACACAGGCGCTCCAGGAGGTTTTTCCGCTTCCGGCTGGGAATCAGTCATTTTCAATTCAGGGCCCTGCCCTTTGGTCTCACCATAGCCCCCTGGGTGTTCACTAAATGTTTGGCAGTGGTCACGGCTCACCTGAGACAGAAAGGATTCCAGGTGTTTCCATACTTAGACGACTGGCTCATTTCCGCTACCACCAAACAGGATCTCATAATGGCCAGGGATTACACTATTCAACTTTTGCAACAGTCTGGGTATTTCTATAAATTTTGCAAAGTCCTCCTTGTCGCCTTGTCAATGTATAAACTTTATAGGTGCCGTATTAAACACCACAGAAATGTCTGCAACATTACCACCTCAGAGAGTGACATACATAAGGCGGAATATTCAGCCCCTGTTTCAGCCCAACAGAGTCCAAGTCAAGCTAGTATTGAAAGTGTTGGGCCTCATGGCGGCAGCAATTCTTCTACTTCCATTAGCCCGCTTCCACATGAGGCTCCTTCAGTGCATGCTGTTTTCTCAGTGGTCCTTTCAACAGCTACCAATGACCCACAACATTTTGATAACCCCATCTTGCAAGAAACATCTCTCCTGGTGGATGGTTTCCCCCCAGCTTTTTCAGGGCAGACCCTTTGTTCTCCCCCCTCCAGTTGCCACTGTCACAATGGATGCCTCCCTGATCGGGTGGGGGGGGGCATTATCAGGGCAGGACAGTCCAGGGCACTTGGCAACAGTCAGAATGCCACCTGCACATAAATGTCCTTGAGATGAGGGCGGTGCTTTTGACGTTGCAAGCCCTTCAGAGCTCTCTTCCCACGGGGACTATAGCAATTCAAACGGACAATATGTCTGTGGTGTGGTACATAAACAAGCAGGGCGGAACAAGGTCCTACCCCCTCTGTCAAGAAGCACTCAGATTTTGGCAATGGGCGATTTCATCTCAACGGTTTCTGATAGCAACGCACATCCCCGGAAAGTCCAACGTCATAGCAGACAGATTGAACAGAACTATCCTCATGCCTCACGAGTGGTCTCTAAATCAAGCGGTAGCAGACGGAATTTTTCGGAAGTGGGGCCAGCTTTGCTGTGACCTTTTCGCAACTCCCCAAAACAGCAAGTGCCTCGACTTCTTCACACTTTTTCCTCTACCAGGCCAACCCCCCAGAGACGCTCTTGTTCACGTTTGGCCCCAGGGTCTTCTTTATGCCTTTCCTCCCTTTCCATTGATCCTGCAATTAATTCAGAAAGCAACCACATTGAGATCCAAAATGATCCTCATTGCCCCGTTTTGGCCTTGACAAGTTTGGTTCCCGTTCCTGCACAAATGCCTACTGGATCAGCCTTGGCATCTGGAACCCCTTCCGGATCTGTTGACCCACCTCACGGGCAAGCTGCATCAGTCTCTACATTCCATCAACCTCACAGCTTGGTTGCTCCACTTCCAGCCATAGCCAGGCTTCCCCTTATTTCTCCTCCTGTTCGTGATATCATTGTGGCTTCCCATAAGTCCAGTACTAGGAAGACTTATGTGAGTAAATAGAAGCGTTTTTCACACTGAGCACAAACTAGGTCCTTAGACCCTTTCCATGCACCCATTCATGAGGTTCTTGACTTTCTGGTGGAGCTTTTTCATTCAGGGTCATCATTGGCCACTATCAGGGTACAATTAGCGGCCATTGCTAATTTTCATGTTGGACTCTCAGAAGCAAATATTATGTCCCACAAACTCTGTAAAGCCTTTCTCAAGGGCATCTTTTTGCTCAGACCTCCAACCAAAGATCCACCCCCACAATGGGATTTGAATTTAGTTCTAACCTCACTAATTCTGCCCCCTTTTGAACCTGCATCTTCTTGCTCCCTCAAACTTCTTTCTTGGAAAACGCTGTTTTTAGTAGCTATAACATCTGCCAGAAGGGTATCGGAACTTCAAGCCTTGTCTGTCCGTCCTCCTTATTTGGTTTTTCATAAAGACAGGGTAACTCTCAGAACAAACCCTTCCTTCCTACCAAAAGTGTTATCGGAAGCAAATCTAAACCACTCCATTGATTTGCCTGTCTTTTTCCCGGACTATACCAACAGGGCTGAACAAAAATTACATTCATTAGATGTTCATCACCAATTGCGGTATTACCTAGACAGGACAAAACAATTCAGAAAGTCAGACCAGCTCTTTCTCTCTTATGCTGTAGGTAAGAAAGGGCTTCCGGTATCGAAGGTTACTCTTTCCAGATGGCTGACATCTATTATTACCTTGGTCTATGAGTTGAGACACAGGCAACTTTCCTCTAGGCCTAAGGCTCATTCAACCAGGGCACTATCAACTTAAACGGCGTTTCAAGCAAGGTTACCACTAGATGCCATTTGTGCAGCAGCTACATGGGCGTCCAAACATACCTTTATTGCCCATTACAAGCTTGATTTAGCCTCCAGAAATAGAGCTGATTTTTGGTTCCACTGTACTCAGGAGTCTGTTCCATTGAGCCACCCAGGACTAAGATGCTAGGGACGCTGTCCCATCCAGCAAGAATGAAGGCGAGAATGACAACTTAACATTAAGAAGTTATGTCTTACCATAACGTTCCATGTTAGTTGTCTTCTTCTCGCCTTCTTTCTGCATCCCTCCCTCCTGCCCCCTAGCCTGGATAGACTCGAGGTTTCTGAGTCCTTCCATTTCTGGAGATACAATATGTTGCATTTTTTCCTTGTATCCTTAGTGTTACTAGCAGGTAATCTGTACTTGTAAAAGAGGATTATAATATTATTATTCTAATATTATTATTTATACTATGTCTTCGCTTCCAAACGAGATCTGGGGAGTTAGCGCATTGTATTGTGGGATATAGGGCTGCCTCGAGCCGGTAAAAATAGCTCTCGAGCTATAGTATAGGCCGAGTCGGAGCCGAGGATCGGCTCTGAACCCATCCAGCAAGAAAGAAGGCGAGAAGAAGACAACTAACATGGAACGTTATGGTAAGACACAACTTCTTAATATTTTCTCTTATTTTTGGAGCATAATAAGGGCTGTCAATATATTTTATGGATAAATAAACAAGATATTTATATGTTAGCATGAATCAATATGCAATTTATTTATTGAGTGATTGATATTTATTTACCAGGAAAGTCTGACTAGGCACAAGTGCCCTCTTTCAGCAAAAGCCAGAGGAGAAAGCTCCAAGGTATCATATTTGATGCAATCAATGTTTGCAATAACAATTTTTATAATGCAGTTTCAGGGAATGCATAACATAATAGACATTATAATATAATTTGTATTGATAGTCACAAATATTAAATTTACAAGCCTTGTATTGACACTTTACAGATAGAGGAGTGGTGTATAAAATAGGTAAGAGTAATTTAAGAAATATAGTAGAAGGAGGTATTAGAGGAGATAATAGGGATTGACTGTTAACAGAGAAGTAGTGATAGAATCCTAATTTGGTTGTGATAATTAGAAGTAGGTATAGTAATTTAAGAGGTACAATAAAGTAGGGTGTTAGAAGGGGATAAGCAGGTTAAGTGATTTAGTGCTGTAAAGAGAGGTATAAGAAAGGTGATAAAGGGTATTAGAGATGTCCCAGATGAGGAGCAGAGACAAAGCCAGGAGGCAGAAAGGAAGTCTTTTAGTAATAGTTTGAAAAGATAAAGGTGGTAGACCTGATTGATATAGAATTATTCCAAGTCCAAGCTACACTACTGGAATAGAGACAGACCTCAGCAGTCTTTGTGGTTTGTGGTTTGTAGATGGTAAGCAGTTTGTTATTTGACCAAAGGGGATGGTTTGGAAGATTGTATTGGAGTGGAGGTCTAATTGCTGGGTAGGAAGATGGGGTATGGATGCCTTTATGGGTTAAGGTAAGCTGAATATAAGATAGGTGTTGAGGAAGCTGGAGACAGTTTGTAAGTGTTTTTAGTGCTAAACAGTGGTGGGGTTCAGTAAGGTATGTTGCATACAAATCTTGTTATAGCACTGTTCAGTTTTAGAACTTTGTGAGGTTTGTAGGTTGGTTATGATAGGCATTCAGTATAAGGAAGAGGGTAAAGAGGTAAGTGGTAGCTAGAATTATCTTGGCAGAGCGTGTAAGGGATTTCTTTACTCTATGTAGGGTTCCTAATTTTTGATGGGTTTTTCTTGATGCTGTTGTGGGTGTGTAAACTGAATTTAAGATTGTTGTTGTTTGTCATGCCAAGTAGTATTGTGTGTGGGGTAACTTCAGTCATGGTATTATTTAAGGAACAAATTTTAAATTTGTTTTTTTTTTCATGGAAATGAGATTTTGGGAAAAAAATAGAAGTAATTTATCCTGTAGCCAACTTTCAACATAGATAAACCCTTCTTGCAAATTTCTCTGAAGATTCATTAGCTCGTCAGAAAGGCATATTGGAGTAGAATCGTCAATGTATTATATGAATGGAGCTTGCTGACAGGATTTATGTAAATCATTACTGAATATGTTAAAGAGTAGAGGGCCGAGAATGGAGCCCTGTGGTACACCAGTGTTGATAGGAAGGAAGGAAGTAAAAATGGAGAGCCATTTAACAGCCTGGAATCTACTGGTTAAGTATTTTTAAACAATAGTAGTGTGGGTTGTGATAGCCCAAGAGAAAACAGATGGTAGAGGAGTTATTGGTGCAAGACTAGATACAAAGCCTTAGAGAGATCAAGGAATACAGAGGAAACAAGTTTGCCTTCATCTCTGGCTTTAATAGTGTCTGTGAAAGTTAATAAGGCTGTGGTAGTGCTATGGGCTGGTCTAAAACCATGCTATGTGGAAGTCCGGAGATTTTCCTGAAGAATATGTTGAAGGAGTTACTTGTGAATGCACTTCTCCAGAATTTTTGACAAAGGAGATATTATAGAAATAGGTCTGAAATTGATTATATCAGATGAGGTTCCCCCTTTATGAAGGGGGATGATGATGATTTGTTTTCCATAGGGAAGGAATATATAATTCCTTGATAGATCTGTTAATTCTAAGAGACACAGGATATGCTAGGGAACTGGCAGTCAGCTTGAGGTATTCTACAGGAAGATCATCTACTGAAGGAGAACACAGTTTCAGTTTAAGAAGTAACAATTTGATGTAGGAGGTTGGGATGGATTTTAGGGTGAAATAGGGGGGGCGATTGTTGTTTGAGGAGAGGGTATGTCAGGATTGTTGGGAGGAAAATTTTTGTAAAGGCTTTAATGCTTTCTACAAAATATACAAATCATTACAGTGCTGTAGGAGTAATGTCTTAGAACAGTGGAGAGTATCATTTGTGACTTGATGTAGTAGCTCCATTAGTCATTTTGTTTACAGTGGAAGTAACCTTTCACAATATCAGTTTGATTCATTTGAAGGGAACAATGAGCATCTTTATTTTTAGATTTTTTTCTGAAACTGTACAGGTAGGTAAGATGTTAGCTTGTTGAGCTGCTATCTTACTTGCAAAGAATACTATGGGCATTTTATTTATTTGCATTTGCTAACCAGGTTAGGGCACTAATCCGCATAGACCTTCTCAGTCTTAATTCAGGAGCACTGCCTGGTCAACTGACTTGCTCAGATGTGCACAGATAAGCAAATGAAGGCTAAAGAAATTGAACCCTGGACCGTGGACTACATGAATCAGCATCTTAACAGCTCATAGCTAGTGCTACGTGCCAGACTAAATGATGGTAGTAGACCAGCAGTAATAATTTTATCTGTGAGGGAAGAAATAAAAAGTGTGATAAATAATCAGTCAATTGGAAAATTGGAGTGGGAATGTGACAACTTCTTGAAAAAAGCAGTGGTGGTATTTTACCATAGGAGGAAATGACCCAGCAGACCATCCACCATACAGACCAATTTCAGTTCTGAACCATGTCTATAAGGTGTTTATACCGATGTTAGCTAAAACAGCAGCAAAAGATTTGGCAAAATGAATAGACATGAATCTGTGTTGTCTTGTGGTGGGAGACAGGCTTTCAATAACAATATAATTATAAAGCAATGATTCAGAAGAAATCTGAACGTAAAGTACACCATTACTGTCAGTAATTCTAGATGCAGAGAAAACATTTGGCACAAGCTGCTGTGATTTCTTTAAGAGAGCAGTAGGATTTGCATGCCCAAGTAAGATAATAAAAATTAATAAAGAAAATGTACAAAGGATGTGAGGCAAGAATAAAAGTGTGAGGGGCTTTTTCTGACAGACTGGGTTTAAACAGGGAACTAAGCAAGCATACCCGTTTTTTATTTGCATAATATTTGGAGCCTTTAGCCAGGAAAATAACAGGTTCATAATTGGGTTATGATGAGTATGGGTAAAAAAAGGCTTTGCTTGTAGATGATATTATATGGCTACTAGTGACAGACACCACCTCCTACAATGACAAGCTCCACAGTATGCTCAGCGACCACTGGTATTATGACAGCGTAGATCACAACCCAAGTGCTGACAGCCTACGAGGACATCAGAACAGAAATCTCGAGGCTAGAGGATATGGACCTAATTGACAAAGGGCTCACAGAATTCTTCTCCATCCACCACCCGAGGATTCCCCAGTTCTTTGGGATACCAAAGCCACACAGAAACTGGCAGACCCTCCATATAGACCTGTAGTAGCTAGCGGAGGTTCCGTCACAGAAACCATAGCTCTCTACCTGGACTTCCACCTAAAACCTCTCGCAGAAAACAACAGGTCCTTTATTTTAGACTCTATGGACTTCCTCAACAAGATCAAGGGAATAGTCATAGACAGAGACTGGATCCTGGTCACCATCGATGTGGAGTCCCCTTACACGGTACTCTCACATGACTTTTGCATTGCAGCCATGGCTGAAGCCTACATGAAGGACCACACGGCCATACCAGGGGAAGTGGACCACCTGGGTAGGCTCCTCTCCCTGCTCCTCAAGAACAATTTTTTCCACTTCAATGGGCACTACTATCGCCAGAACACTGGGATCGCTATGGGAGCGGCTATGGCCCCGAGTTTGGCAAACACGGCACTAAGGAAGTGGGTGCAGGACCACATATATGGTTCCACCTTTTTTACCAACATAGCATGGTACTACAGGTTTATCAACGACATTTTCCTGGTTTGGAAGGGTAACCAGGTTGAACTGGAGGAATTCCTTATTTATATCAACAACACCACTGCATTTCTGTGTTTTACCAGCAAACAAAGTACAGAGGAGATTGAATTTCTGGATCTTTACCTGCGGAAGAAACAAGGCTCCACCACATTGACACACAACATCTATCAAAAACCCACTAGGGTAAACTTATTTCTGCATGCCACCAGTATGCACCCCTTCAAACAGAAGGTGAGCGTGATTAAATCGCAAGGGATCCATATAGCACGAGTCTCCCAGGACCGGACGGATTTCTTGACCAACATTCGAAAGCTACAAATGGACTTTTTAGCCCGAGGCTACTCAGATGGGCTAATCAACAGGATCATCGACCCCATCATCAGCCAGCGCCAACTTGGCGCCCCTAGGCTTCTAACTAACACCAGGATCCAGACCACCCCAGAAACTAGATTCCAGTTCAACTGCATCCTGGACTTCTCTATGGACTACAAATACATCATCCAGATGTAATGGACAATTGGCCCCATCATCAAAAATAACAGGTCTTTTGGCCACATTTTTCCAGAGAAACCCTCCTTCATAGCTAGAAAAGGGAGAAGCATTAGGGACTTTCTGGAACACCCTTGCCAAGTTAAACTTGACAACCCTGGTACCTTTGCCTGCAGTGAGCCTCCCTGCCACTACTGTAGACACATGAGCGGTGCCACAGGCTTTTACTGCCCCAATGGCAGGAGACACTACACACCCAATGTCAGAGGCAACTGCAATGTCACAGGAGTGGTTTACAGGGCAGCATGCACCAAATGCAACACTTTCTATGTGGGCAAGACGGTCAACTCCCTTAAAACGAGGATAGCAAAACACCTGCATGACTTAAAATACTTGAAAGTGACAAACCAGCTGGCAATGCATGCTCTCAAGAACCTAGGACACAATACATTCAAATTTCATGTTCTTCAACACATCCCCAAATCCCCACTAGGCGGGGACCACAACTCGCTGCTTGAGAAGAGGGAACTCGAGTGGCAAATACGTTTGCAGGCAAGGAAAAGACCAGGCCTTAACTATGCGGATTCTTTGACCCCAGTGTTGTATCTCAGAAAGATACAACACCGTATACCAAAACCTCAAACAGATTTACCGATGAAATGTTACCTTTCGTGCGACAGCCAGTTTTGATCTCACCAGTCTACCTCCAGCCCATGGTCTGATACTTCCCCTGGCAAATTTGGACTCATTTGTTTTTGGTCAATGGTTCATCTATATATATTTTTTTGTCTTTCATGTTTTCTACAATGGTTTAGTATTACCTTTTTTCGTGTCTTTCTAGCTTTTCGGGTTACATATCAGTGTCTTTTTAAGATTGTTTTTTAATTAACAGCCCTCATTCAGTTCCATATCTTAATACATTACTTTCTATTGATATCCGTTATTTAAGAATTTTTCACTATGTTGTTTCTCTTTTTAGTTTCTGTATCTTATTTTTGGATATCTAGCCTGATTCTTATATTTTGGTCTTACTTTTTTGGTTTTCTAGCCTGTTTCTTATTTTACATACATGTTGTTGCTATTTCTCTAGTACGCTCGGCTTTGCTTATTATGCTCTTTTAGGTCGTCCACCATCCTGATGAAGATTTCGAAAAGTGTAGCCTAACAATGTATTTTACCAGCAAGGGTTGATTTTTTTCCAGCAAGACTATTTTTAGTTAACTACATTTTTTTAGCTAATTTTAGCTCATCTCTGAACTTCACTATTGTAGATTTAGAGTGATTCTACTAACCACGTATGAGCTGGCTCAGGGTATCTAACCTATCAGATTGTAAGGTGTGATGTCAAGTTGTCATGCCCAATCACAGTAAAGGTTTATTTCACCCACACTTGATTGGCTCCCACTGACACACCCCCAGGTACTCTTATAAAAGGAAATCCTCAGGATCACTCTTTCCATTAAGGAACTACGCTTCGATGGTGATTGTACTTCTGGTACTTTTTACTTCAATAAAGTACGACCTTCTAGAATCTAAACTTCGACTACGTTGATTTTTTGCCACCATGGTATGCAGAGCTCCTTAGCTGAGCCACATTTACATTGTTTTGCCTGTTTTTTCTGTGTGTTTCATCTTTGATTTCTAGCTGCCACACTAGAGGTTCCTCTCACCAGGGGACCTGACCAGCCGGAACTACGACCTGTATACGAAGCCTTTCTAAAGGTTTTACTCAGCCTTCAACCACAAGTGCTCGCGTACACACACCCTTTCTCAATGCTTTACCGGTAGCCCACCTTCTTCACCGACATCCCACTGTACCTTTATTAAGGCAGCCTACCTGGTCATTAATTTATTCTTGGCTTCCCTAGGGTATTTTATTCATGGACATTTTTCCTCCTCTGCATAGGAGCTTTAATACCCAGGTCCCACAGACAATAATTTTCCTGCTGTACTGGACAAATCCTGAACAAGATATCTATAACCTAGGAAATATTTGAAACAATTTCATGTCTTTTCAAGATATAAAATAAATGATGATAATATACTATTAATTATAAACTTATATGTTTAGATGTGCTTTAGTTCAGTAGTATCAGTTTTTATTGGGGCATTATAAAATTAAATATTTAGGTATATGGGTTAATAAAGAATCAGTTTTTGCAGCCAAACATGGAAGGATGGCAAGCAGAAGATAGTAAGATACAGAGACTGGAAAACTATGACTATACAGTAAGATAGGAGGCAGTGAAATTATTTTAGTCTTTCTGGTACTATGTACAACCCAGACATAATGTAATCAGCCTGCGGAGAAATTATGGTGAGTAATTAATAAACAGTTGAAGGAGATTATTTGGGAAGGGAAGAGGGAAACAGTTAAATGGGTAAGTTAATTTTCTCCTTAGAGTAAGTTGAATGGGGGATACTTGACTTGATGTAATAGTTTGACTGCACATTTTAGATTTGTTTACATAATACTGGCTGACGGCTATAGATCTAATAGGAAAATGGTGGTGGTGATAAATCGGGGGAGTTGGAGAGACCGGGAGAGACTAGTCTTTTAGGCACAAGCCTCTAATTAGAACATTAATAATCATGCAGAACATCTTATTTATAAAATGGTAGAAAACATTCTAAAATCAAAACAAATAAGAGATTGGAAAAGATGGATCTTGTATATAGGGAGATGGACAAGTAGAGATCTTACCTATAAGGATACTGACAAATAAAGACAGAAAAGGAAGAGGGGGCTGAGAGTGATGGGAGAAGGTTAGAAAAGGATCCAAGGTAATGATAGATCTGGCAGGAAAAGTAGTAGAATGATATGAAGATAAATGAGACGTCTTACCTCATCTGAGGATTGATAGCTGAATACTAGCATAGAAAAAAAGAAGGAGACACTGCATGAGATGACAGCTTTGGTAATATGTATAGTGGGAACAAACTGTAAAGAGTAAGGAGGAGGAGGGTCTGGTATAATGGTTAAGGCCTTTACTTCAGGGATACAAAATACAAGGTTTAATTCTAGCTTCTGGTTTATTGGCTAGGCTTGTAAAATTCTGCAGACTGATAGCCTAGTATTTACCCATGAACCTATGAAAATGTTATTCAGAAAGGGATAATTAGTATACTTTACAAGCTACTTCGTGAGAATTACAAGGCTCAGTCAGAAGGGTTAAAGAGAGATTGGAAGATGAGATTAGACAGACAAACAGTAGAAAGAAATATGTTTGGCTCCTAAATGTGCACAAAATTCCAGATGGTTCAGGATACTTGCATGGAAGTGCATACATAGGTATTTCTACACAGGGACGTCGGGAGGCATACGCACTGTAATGATTTCAGTACAACGTATTTAGAAGGGGGGTAGCTTTTTAAATTTTCACAATTTTCGTGCTTTACTAGTGCACGACGATGACGTCAGCTCATCCAGTCAGACTGGAGCTCACCGCACATGTCAGTTCAGTTCGAATGCTTTTTCAAGCGGGAGGCGTTATGTTGGTCGAAGCGGGAGGATTTGTTACTTCAAGGACTTTATGTAGAACCGAGGGTCGTTGGTCGAAGCGGGAGGATTTGTTACTGCAAGGGCTACTTTATTTAGAACCGAGGGTCGGAGACTTTATTTACAACGAAGCGGGAGGATTGGGTCGGTGAGTAATATGAAGAGTGTGTGTGTCCTCAACTAAACAGCCTTGGTGAAAGTTTCTGGAGATCTTAGGGAATATAACTTACAGCATACAATATCAAACATATATTTTGCAAACAATACATGAAAGTGTTCTTAAGAGAATACAGAGACATGTCACACACTGTTCCTGGACAGATACCAGTCTCTCTTTTTCTTCTACCCGTATCTGCATTAAAATTTAATATACCATCATATAGTTTTAAAAATACACATATCATAGTACTGTAATAAAATACTAAAATGAAAAAGAATACAAGTGGACAAGTTACACAAAAAATTGATAAGTTACTGGAGTAACAATTAAAAAAAAGTTTATTTTACATTTTAGAAAAAGTACCACAATTATCAGTGTGTGTTGGGGGGTTCAAAACTGGAGTCTAGGAAACTCTCTTTGCAGATCAGATTGAATGCTACTCAGCCCCCAGGCTTCAATGACAAAGTTACTATTACGTGTGTTTAAGTCTTGAAAGAAAACAAGCTTTGATTTTATGATTGGAGAAATTATAATTTTAAGATGTTACAACAGTATTTTATATATGTATGTATTTATACCATACTTTTTATTTACAAGATATGCTTACACATTTCTTGCTGTAGTTTTAGGACATTGGTCATGATTCTTGCTCTCAATGAAAGTGACAGCTTTCATCAAGAGTATTTGTTTTAGAATCTGGACCCTGGTGTAAGGCTGTTAATAGACAGGCCTTAAACCAATATAAGTCACTTGCACGACAGCAGGTCTTTCCAAAATCAGGGGAGACTTGGACTGAAAGCAACTGTTTTGGAATCTGACCCATTATGCATTATTAATATGATTTTTTTGCAAGATATATATATATATATATATATATATATATATATATATATATATATATATATATATATATACACACACACACACACACGTGTGTGTGTGTGTGTGTGTGTGTGTATAATTGTGAGTGATCACTGCATTTAATAAGGATTTGAAATCATGTATTTATAAAACGTTTCTGATAGCTGACTGATTGAGGAAGATTATATATTGGGTAATGAGCTTATAAATCATGTGATTTTAATTACTTTTAGTTCTGATGAAGTTTGTATTATAAAATGAATGAAAAATATCAACTCCAATAAGTTATTACTTCTTTATCTGAGCTGTCTTTTGATTTTCTTTTGAGTACTTCATTTAGCTTTGTTCAATCTGTTGGTTTACCTATTAGCAATTGAAAAATTTGCAAAAACACACTCCTGCATTAAAACTAAAAAAGGTATTTGACCATTCAGTTATAAACAGTGAAGTTTGAAAACATGACAAAAAAAGACAACCTATGCTAATATTAAAAGATATTTATCTTGGCATGACCTGAAAGGAGGAGACAGACTATCTGTGAAATAATTCTGCAACATTCTCTTTTCTACAAATATGAATATAAATCAGGTAAATGGTCCTGAGTTGACTAACTATAGATAAAAGACATGCCAGACTCTACACTTTAATGAAGCCAACAGTACTGACCACAGACATACAGACTTTGATTTAAAAAACAGAGTCTTGATTCAATATCTAATCCACCAAAAATAAAAGAACAAGTTACAAGAATACTGTCTTCTTGAATAAAGAAATGTCCACTTAGACTAAAGATTAGAGTTGTTAGAAGTAAGTATTTTCTGAATGATAAAATATTTTATAGTGGCAATTTATTTGCATTTGTTTACTGGGAAATTTCAACTGGACACAGGACCTTTTTCAGCGGAGGCCCGGGGAGAAAAGCTTCACATGCATAAATTGTGTTACAGTATTGATCTTGACAAACAGTAAATAATATGAATGAAAATATTTATCTTACAAAAATTATTTTTAAGAATTTAATGCCATATCTATCTATCTATATATATATATATATATATATATATATATATATATATATATACAGAGAGAGAGAGATACACATGTTTTTTGTTGCAATCAACAAGACTGAATACTTTTGACTGATGTTAAAAAAAGTGAATTCTCACATGAGCAAATGTTCTTGTTGATTATTTTGCTGGCAGTATGGTGTGTGTGTGTGTGTGTGTGTGTGTGTGTTTTCTTTCATGCATTATTTCCATCTCAGATTAAACCTCTTACATCTGTGAATGGAACAGAATTAGCTAAACGCTATACAATCTATTTTCTGTTCAGCAAAACCACGGTTGCAATTTGGCCCACCATACCAATATTTATCATACAGGATAATACAGAGTATAATATATATACTGTTTCATTGTACAAGAGGGGTTATGACATGAGGTTTTTAAGTGGCTTGAAAGTTATTATTCCACGTTTATTTATTTTATCATCAGTTAGGAGTCCTTTTTATTTTCAGTTTGGTATTATGTAGCCAGTTATATAAAAGGAGTTTGTTTCTCAATTAGGGGATGCACTGCACTCCTATTCTTGTTTTTCTGTTTACTGTAGTAGTGGCTGATTTTAATGATACACTATCCAGTCTAGAGTTAATCAGATGTGAATAACTGTTAAGTCTAAAGAAATTAATGGAAATGACTCAGACATGGTTTGGTGGTAACACACAAATACCCCATAAGTAGACTCTACAATACAAAGAACAGTATTCTATAATGTAGCTATTTTACTTCAGTAAATCTTCTTGGTGAAAAATCTTTGGACTCTCTAGTAGGACAAACTGCTCAGTTAAATATAAATAGAAAGCTGCATTATAGTCTAAAACTGGTTTCACTTAAGATGTGAATGTATATAAAATTGTGTTATGTACATGAACTTCCTCCTACAGTTACGTCACCCCTATTTCAGCATAATACAAAATACCTTGTGATTAAAGTTGCTTTCTTTGTCGATACACATTCTCATCTCTCTTGCTTCACTAGCTTCAGAGGCTGACTGTTAATAGAGCAATGCAATCCAGTGTTTTCCCTGCAAATAGCACCATACCATATTTATAACCTAAGGGCTCAGATGGTTATCACTAGCTATTTGCTATTTTCACCAAATCATAAATATGCACAGATTTAAAGAAATAGTGACATTGTGTGTCAGAAATAGGGCAAATGACATCCTGACTTCTCTACTGGTAGAGATATGCTTTGTGAGCAAAATCATGCACCTGACAGAACACAAGCTATGAGACACCTTACTGTAGTCTATAGTTACAGCAGATATTAGGTGGTGTTGCCAGTAATTGGTGGCCTTAAGTATAAACCCACAAAGCAGAGAATGCAGCATGGCCCCTTGTTTGCCTGCAGTGGTTGAGGCCAGTAAGCATTTTCCAAGACAGAGATGGTGTGGGGACACATGACAACCTCTGCAACCAGACACTGTATAGCTTAATGAGTATTGGGAGGGGCGCAGTGTAGGACAGGCAGAAGGACCCTCAGCCCCAACAGACATACACTCATAAAGGTGTGTGTGTGTGTGTGTGTGTGTGTGTGTGTGTGTGTGTGTGTGTGTGTGTGTGTGTGTGTGTGTGTGTGCATGTGGTGAACAGATTGAATTCATGTGTGTGCATGTGTGGTGAACAGATTGGATTCAGGTGTGTGTGTGTGTGTGTGTGTGTGTGTGTGTGTGTGTGTGTGTGTGTGTTTGTAGATGAAACCATGAAATATAAAGTTGTTTGCAAGCAGCAGCCTCTTCATTAGTTACAGATTTCTTTAATGTGGAATTATGTAGATGGCTTTTACTTGTTCAGATATTGTGCATATTTACTGATACTGGTGGACTGTAGAAGTTTGAGTAGACTTTTATGATGGAAATGTTCTGAATTGGGCTCTTTTGTCATTATTGGTGCATGCATTTTGTTTCATTGTTTACTGGAAAAATGTTCAAAACAATAAATTTAAAATGCCCTCTAACAGCTATACTGTATTGTACAAGGAATATAATTTAATACAATCAGGAAAGTGTATCAAAGAGCACATGTGTGTTTCGTGTGCAAGGGGCCTATGATTTGAAAACAGCCCAAAGTTGATCTTTATCTGCCACTGGTAAAATGTATTTTCTTTGAATGTGGATTTCAATGCTGTTTCAATGAATGTTAGTTTCAAGGGCAGAGAAGTTTTAATGCTAAGTCTAGTTTCATTGTGAGACTGCATTGTTTTGTTTAGCAGATATTTATTGGTGTTCGTGCTGTAAAATGCAAAATAAAACTTTTCTGGCAAATCATTTAGGAATGAAGTCACTAAATAATGACAGACGTCATAATCTTCAGAAAAATGCATGCTCAAGCAAGACCTGTTATTCTATCAACTGTCTTAAGTTTATACAAGATCAATTTTTAGTACTGTTTGTATGTTCCCCCAATATATTTGGCCTTGTCCAGATTTCCTGCATTAAGAGGTTGAGAGGTATGTGCAAATAAATCATTTTATAGAATTAGGAATATCCAAGCCTCTCAACTGTCCCCAATTTTGGCTCAAAATTTTGCTCTCCCCCTAATAATCCCTCCACAAAATAGCAATTTTGGAAGAAAACGTGGAGGGTTTACAATTATAAATAACTAATCATCAGAGTTATACATTACTTTTATTTCAGAAATGCATGTAGATTCTCTAATTTTGTCAGCTGCTCAAGTTAACAGTACTAATTTTAGAAAGGTGTCCCTTCTTTGACAGGTTCCCAGCTGTATTGTCTGGCAATTTTATATTTTTGCATCACATTTTTGGTCCGTTTTTTTCATAAAATTACAGTTTTCTGGCAAATTAGTGGCAAATCGTTAAAGACTGAAGTTAGAAAATAATAGCAGACATTTAAGTTTCAGATTGCATACCTTTCAGAAAATTCGTGCTAATGCAAGACCTACTACTATTCTATTATCTTTCTAAGTTTATAAGAGCAATATTTAAAAAAATGTCCTTATTTTTGAGCCTTTACCTCAGTTTTATTTATGGGTTTGTTGCTCTAAGAGGTTGAGAGGTGTGTGTGAGGTAGGTAGCATACCTCTCAACTGTCCAAATTTTGCAGAATGTCCAGATCTTTGCCCCATATTTTTTGTCTGTTCCTCAAATTTTGTGATTTTCTAGAAAATCATTGAAGGCTGAAGTTGCTAAATGACAGACATTTGAGTTTCAGACTTCATGTCCTTTAGAAAAATTCATACTAGTACAAATCCTGTTATTCTAGCAACTTTCTCATACTAGCACAAATCCTGTTATTCTAGCAACATTCTAAGTTCACAAGAGCATTATTTAATATCTGTCCCTGTATATTTTTAGTCTTTGTCCATATTTCTTTCACTAAGAGGAAGGTAGGGGTGTGTGTGTGTGAATGAAACACCCTAGTTAGGGGTAGTAGGTGGTTAGTAATTTACTCAAGCTCAAAACCTGTACCTTAGTTACAGAAAATAAAAGCAGGAATCCTCTACCCCAACTACCATGCTGCATTTTTCAAAGAAATGACTTTCAGGTTCATTTTCAATTCAAGGAACCGAGTTTGAGTGAATCTATATTATATAACTGAAGAGGCATTACAGCGAATACCTCTTCATCGACACTAAAAGAGCGAACCGTGAATTATGAGAATGGCCGTAGCTTGGCTGGGAAGGGGGGTAGCAGTTTGAGGGCTGTGAGTACAAATTTGAAAATCCTAGCTACACCCCTGTTTCTACAGTCCAGGTAGATTAAGTAGAATTTTTTTCCCCAAGTACAGAGCAATTGCTGGAAATGTAAAGGGGATGAGAGGTGAAACTGGGAGCATGTATTTTGGAAGTTTTCAAATCTGGCAAGACTTTAAAACCTTACTACAAATTGTTGTATCACAAATTATGAGGAAGCAGGTAATAATCAAAGCTGTGCAAAGTGTTGATGATAACTGAAAAAAATGCCAAGGGAGCCAAGGGAAGTGTATTTGAGTGCATTAGGTATTGAATCAATTTTTTCTATGCAAGTTCATGCTGATAACTAAAAGTGTGCTATGTAAATAAAGCTGTGTTATGAAAAAAGTAATAATTTCTCTAAATGTGTAGTTGGGCATTCATCCGAGTAATAATGCAAATGCTACAAGACAGCAGGAAGTCCTTTTTGCTATTAGGATAAAGGGCCTGTGTTGGCAGGAGGTGGAAGGGTGGAGAGGATTTATTTTGACTTTTTTTTTTAATCTCAACTGCACTTTTGGGTTCTTTTTCAGGGACATAGTGGGCATTTATATCACTGCATTAAGGCAAGCTGGGCTATCATTTTGTGTGCAAAGCATCAACCAGTGTACTTTATAACAGCTATACTTATAATGTCGTGGACTTAATGATGCCCACTACTTCTTTATAATTCCTATGTGATCTTAAGCTGCTCATTAAATATCAGGACATTTAACAGGTTTTGAGATGATAAGATATCCAGTCTTGACAATTAAAGTTGATGTGAGCTGGACATCATTCAGTGTGGAAAAAACATTAACTTATACATGCATTTGAGGAGTTAATATGCTCTACTGACAAGATCATATGCTCTACTGACAAGATCTGAAAGGGGCAAAACATGACATGTCTCCTACAAGTGTTGTTTGCATTATGCTACTTT
>NC_056735.1:1741008305-1741200805 GCF_019279795.1 Protopterus annectens
GAAAACCAAAACAAGTAGAAAACCACTCAGAAAAGACAATTGTTTAAGAAAACATGCGCAGTCTGCCTGAAGCTCTCTTCTATAGAAACTTAAGCAGTAAGTTTATTGAAGTCAGTAGTGCACTATTCAGACTAAATTATTAAAACAAAAGGAAGTGGATAACTGGAGTATATGTTTTTTGTCATGTGAAATATAGGTTAGGAACTGTTCTATGAATCATTTCTCAAACGTATATTACATTGTAGTGTATTTAATGTGTCACTCGCCATAACTCTGTATTTTGTTTGGTGAAAGCTGTTCAGGATATTGGATTGTAGAAAAAAAGGTTTTCTCAGGATACCATTTTTCATTTGTTGTTATTTATTGTTGGAGTTAACCTTTCGTTGTTTTCAAAAATAATGCTAAAATTACAGCTTAAAGTTAATAACAAGTATTTTGAGATGCAAACTAGAGGTCAGAATTATCATACCAGCAGTCAAGTGTCGCATGTGCTCTCTTTTAGACTGTATTCTTTGCATTTTCTTCCTGTATACGTTTTCAGCTGTTCTGACGTTGTATTAATTCAAGCCATCGGGTGTGTGGTTTCATGCATGTGAGTCAATATGCTTTCATTCCTTAATTGTCATTCTGGTGCATTATGTATGACCATCAGTGTTACCTCTAAGCTGTGTACATGTTTGGCTATGGATGCCTACTTAAACCCTCTGTGCGCTTAATTTGTGTGGGTTTGAGAAAGATCTGTTTTACAAAATCCTTATAGATAACCTCTGAACCTGTCAGTATCCTTGTATGGATTAACAAGCATGCTAACTTTGGCATTGCTGTAGTAAATTTTAACTTCACTGTTTTTGAAAATTAAAATAATTATGAAGTTAGCACCTCATTAAATATAATATACTATTCATTTCCATGGAATATCTTTCTGAATTTAAGCAGGAGGGAGTCTACTGAGTCCTGAGTCTGGGAATATGGTTAAAAACTGTTTTTTTTTCTCATGCCTTTTAAGAGTTTTGCAGGACCAGCTGTTTTGAACTGCGAATTGATACCACTAATTTTCTGCAACACAATACTTGCATGTGTCAGTTCCTGCTATGTGGATAACAATTTAGGGCTGACAGTGAAGCAGTTGTGTTTATCATATTTTTCCTATTTTTCTTTTCTGTTAACTTTCTAAGAAATGTCAAGGAGTTTGAAGGAAAAAGAACTGTCTAATTAGGGATGACAATGAAGCTGTTGCATGTGTTATATTTTTCTTATTTTTCTTTTTCAGACTTTCCAAGAGGTGTCAAGGAGTTTGAAGAAAAAACAAAGTGAAATCTTAAAATCACTTCAGAAAAATACTAGGAGTGGGTTAAAAACTAGGCCAGTAAAAGAAAAACCTTCACGTACACCAGCCCATTGCTGCCCAGCATGTAATGACGTATTTGCAAACTGTGATGCTTTGATTTTTCACAGATCAAAACACTTTGAAGGAAAAACATGGCCTTGTCCTGTAAGTATAGTACATAAACCTTTCATTAAGGTTTAATCTGAAATATTTCTGTTCTTTCATGTGTAACTACACAGAGTGGTATTTTTGTGTGTGTGTGTTTGTGTGTGTGCGATTGCCTTTTGCATGCAATTTAGTTGTATATTTAGTTATATATAACATCAGATTATGGAAGTTGAAATGAGTAGTGTATTATTATTTGTCTTGTGTAGCATTGCATTTGAAATTGTGTCACAATCGCAAAGCCACATAATGTAGCATTTAATACAATGTACAGTTAATGTTAATCATGCTAGCACTAGCACTTTTCCATCATTCATTACACTATTTGTTAAGTGTGTTTGGAGAGTTTATGATCCCATAATTGTCCTCCAAAGTGCAGTATGAGTGTCTGAAATCTTAAATTGAGGCCTGAGTGTTGGTATAATAGAATCCTATGTTCCAGGATAGTTCAGTAATACATGATCTGTGGGTAAGGCTGGAAGTTGAAACCTAAGGAGAAGGTTAGAAAGGTACTGTGAAAGTATTGATAGTCTTGGTGTTGGGACCTTTTCAGTTTTTTAAGAACTAGTTTATTTCCATTAAGTTAAGTCTGCCATCTCTGATTGTCTAATGGAGAAAGAACTTTCACCAGTGCTGGCTACTTAATCTACCCTTTACAGGGCTCGCTTGTTTTCCTGCAGTGTTTAAAGTTTGGACCCAAATTTAATGATTGACCGGCTTGCCTATCCTTGTCAAGCCGGTCACTTCATTATGTCTGAATTTTTTTTCATGGAATGTGCTTTTCTTTATGACTGTCATCTATGTTTACAAGATTTTAAAGCTTCAGTCCTTTATTCATGAGCGCCATTGTTGGTCTTTCACAAGAATTTGGCTTCCATTATGATTAGCTTGCATTTCCTCTTCATAGTGGTGTCAGGGTTGTCCTTACACCAAGCCATTTACCTTCCTGTTTTCTTTCTGGCAGCAGAAAGCAGACAAAAAATGGCTCTGTATATTCTGGACATACATATGTAATAGATTTAATGTTAGTGAACTAACTATAGTAATTTGTGTGTTGTGGTACACATTTTTGGAGGATTAATTTGGAATGTAGGTCTCCTAGAGGTTAGGCCACATGTACTGTATCTTTGTGGTGTTCATTTAGCCGTCTGACATGACATGCTATCAGCTCATTGAAATATCTGCCAGAGCTTAAGCAGAACTGAAGAAATACATTTGATTTCAAGCGTTGGTGTTTAGAACTACAGAGGTGTAATTTTTAGTGGAAGTATGGATGTTCTTCGTGTTTCACTGTTGCAGTCATCACATTTGGGTTATCTGCCTGTTGGTAGCCCTCAGTCAGTCTGAATACCAGAGTCTTGGGATTCTGAGTCGGATGCTGTCGCTTCTTCCATGACGTCAGGTCGTCAGGGGTATAAAACATGCAGCTGATGCCATTACATCAGTCTTTCTTGCCGTGCAGTGCCCGAAGCAGAAGCAGTTTGCATGTGCCAGTCGGCTGTCTCCTGTAATTTTCGTTTTTCGAGTTTCAGACCTGAAGTCTTCTAAAAGATAAGTACCCCTTGGGGATCCTTTTTTCTTGCTCTAACCGATGTCAGAAAAAATTAATAATTGTCTTGCCTGTGGAAAGCAAATACCTCACAGAGATTTTCATTCTTACTGCATCACCTGTCTAGGCCCAGACCACGACATCCCTCGCTGTCGGTTTTGTGCCTTGTTCAACACCCGAACTATTTGTCGGGCTATTTTTGTCGCTAAATTCTTTCACCATCGATGTCCGTATTCTGAAATGGCTTCAATAAGCCATCCGACTACAGATCTTCCGAAAAAACATAAGGATAAAGACAGAGACAGACCGCATAGGTCCAAAACTTCCGATGACGCTACCGTTAAGCTAGTCACCAGTCCGCTGGTACTCAGTGAGGCGCTTTCACAGCCTCTGATACCCGCTGCTACAGATTCACAGGCCTCAACTGAGACCCATTCGGAGTCTGGTATGCCGCAAGATGCTTCTTAACCTATGGAACCTGCGGATGTCTCTGCCTTGAATGGGTCCGGAGCCGCTGTGCAGGCACCGGCTTCTGAGGGTGTATTCAGGCCTTCCAATTTTCATATTAAACAGACTACTTTGTTTCAAACCAAAAATACCGAAATTCTCAGGCCTAGAGTTTGCACTACTCCTAGGAAACAGACGACCTAGCGCATTGTCAGGCCCACATGCCACAAAAACAAATGCTTAGAATGGCTGAAGACCTCATTACCTTAATTAGGGGAAGTCAGCCTTCCCCCTCAAAAAGACCAAGAACTGATTTTCCTTCTGATTCTTCAGATCAGGAGTCTGATAATTCTGATCCCTCTAATTACCAGGACATACCCTTATCTACCTATGAGGACTTGGATGCAGAGGACTCTATTCCCTCAGCTTCCCCTCCAGAATATTTTTCTTTTGGTGAAACCCTGAATACCCTTAGACAGCATTTCTGCTGGGAGAGCCAGAATTACACTCGGTCCAAAAAGAGACTCAGGGAATTTTTAAACTTGCCTCAGCACAGGCCTCTAGCTATCCCTCCTGCTCTGGAAATTGTAGATGATGTCTTCTTGGAATCCAGCATTACCCCTGATACTTGGCCTCTGGCCCCCAGGAAACCTGACAGGTACTACAGAGTACCTGACTTCCACAAATTCCTCTTTAAGAATCCCACTGCAGAGCCAGACACCATTTCCCAGGGACCTAGAGGCATTAAGGCTCCAGCTGCCAAAAATCCTACCCCTTCGGACAGGGATTCTAGGGCTTTAGACAGATGGGGTAAGAAGGTATACACCTCTGCTACTCTTGCCATTAGGGCTTTAAATTGTCAATTTCATATGTTAAAGTATCAGCAGCATATTATGGAGCTAATTAAACAGAAGATGATGTTGACTCCTGATTGTGCAGAACACAAAGACTTACAAAAGTTAATGCATTCTGCTAACCAAGTTGGTAAACATACTTTGCAATGTGGGTTTGATGCCTTAGAAGCATCTTGCAGGGCTGCTGTCACCACGTCTGTTCTTAGAAGGCATGCTTGGCTTAAGGAACAAAACTTGCCAGATCATGTCAAAGCAAAATTACAAGATGCACCATTAAACCAAGAGCGTCTATTTGGCAATAAAGCCGAAGTCCTCAAAAGGATGGAGGAGAAAGCTAAATCTATGCAAACTGTTAAAGATTTCTTACAAGTACAACCACCTAGATTCAGTAGGCATTGGCCTTCAAAAAACTGATCTTTTCCAATCCCTTCCAGGCCTTCTCGGTCCAAACCCATGGGCAGCAGACCATCAGGACTACAGTCTCAGGTTATGCACAGATCTAAGCAATGGAGTGCTCCCATGTCCAAAACAGGGAGTAGTAAGCCGCCGTCCTATGGTAAAATTATCCTTAACTCTTCCAAGCCTTGCCCAAGTACTTGCACTTTTAGGAGGGGAAACTTGCACTGCATGCCAAAAACTGGGAGTACATTACCCAGGACATCTAGGTCTTAAACGTTGTTTCCCAGGGATACAGATTCCACTTCCACTCTCCCCCAGCCCTAAGCGGATGGCCAGACCTCCCCCAGCCCTAAGTGGATGGCCAGACCTCCCCCCAAACCAGTGGTCAGAGGCCCAAAAGCAAGTATTTTCTCAGTATTAAAGCTATTCATCCTGTCCCAGCAGAACAAAGGGGACAAGACTTTTATTCCAGGCTGTTTCTGGTACCCAGAAAATAAAACTGTTGGCGTCCTATCCTGGATCTGTCTATTCTCAACACCTTTTTGGTGGTTCCAAATTTCAAAATGCTAACTCTCCAACAGCTGCTTTCTATGCTAGTCAAGGACTCCTGGCTAGCAACCCTAGACTTAAAAGATGCTTATCTGCACATCCCCATAAGGGAATCTTGCAGGAAATACCTACGTTTCAGAGCAGGCTCTACGCACTATCAGGTCTCTGCACTTCAGTTTGGCTTATCTACTGCACCCTGGGTATTCACAAAGTGCCTAGTTCCAGCCATTGCATATTGCAGGCAGAGAAGAATTTTAATTTACCCATGCTTGGATAATTACCTGATTCAGGCAGGCAGTCAGGAAGTGCTTCTGCAGCACCTGGCATTTGTAAAGAGACTTCTACCTTCACTGGGGTACACTATCAATGAAAATAAATCACATCTGTTACTCAGCCAACAGATTGTATTCCTGGGAGCAAGCTTGAACACAACTTCCCAGATGGCATTCCTCAGTCCAGAAAAACAAATTTATTTGACAAGCTACTTCAACCTGCTGGCCACCAAAACCTGGCTATCTGCAAAAAAAAAATACTTCAAGCCCTAGGGTTCATGGCCTCTTGCATTCTACTAATTCCATATGCAAGACTGTATATGAGGAAACTTCAGTGCTACCTAAAAGGTCTCTGGTGTCAACATTCCCAGGACCTGGAAACAATGAATGCTATCATTCCTTGCCTAAGGATAGAGTTCCTTTTGGCAGAAGCCTGCAACCACAACAAGGGACTCCCTTTCACTCTACCCCCTGCTGCCCAAACCCTAACAACAGACGCATCAGACTATGCATGAGGGGCTCACATAGCAGGGCAATGCATTCAGGGCAAATGGAGCCTAAAGCAAATGCACCTGCATATCAATCAAAAAGAAATGTTAGCTGTACAGAATGCTCTGACAGCATTCAAAGGCCTTATTCTTCCAGGACAACTATTGGTAAAGACAGGCAACACCACAGTTATTTGGTACATAAGCAAGCAGGGGGGAAACCCATTCTTACCCACTCTGCAGATTAGCCATGGCTCTGTGGAACACAGCCTTGAGCAACCAAGTGCACCTGCAAGCTCAATTCCTGCCAGGCAAACTAAATTCACTGGCAGATGACTTAAGCAGAAATATCGTGGACCCACATGTGTAGAAACTCAAACCCAAAATATTCAAGCTTTTGAGGAACAGGTGGGGGGGGCACCAGAGGTGGACCTCTTTGCTTCCCCTCAGAACTATCAATTGAGAAAATATTGCACCAGACCTCCCCACAGCTAAGCTTGGAAAGTGGATGCTCTGTCCTTTACCTGGGAAAGCCACTCAATCTATGTCTTTCCCCCTCTGCCCCCCCCCCCCCGAAGCTTCTATTAAAGATCAAACAGGACAAACCAAGGACAATCCTGATTGTACCAGACTGGCCACACCAGCACTGGTACCCTCTTTTGTGCAGTCTGACAGTAGTGTCACCATGGCACCTGCCTCAGACCCCTCACCTGCTGCCAGATTTTGCACCCTCCGCTTCAGACCCTAAACCTAGCAGCCTAGCTCATTCCCTGAACTCATCACCAGCAACCCTTAGTAAGCAGGTGCTGGATGTCATTCTTGAGGCAAGAAGGTCTAGTACTAGAAAATGCTATTTGGAAAAATGGAAAAGATACTGTTCCTGGAGTCAGTCTCAGGGAATGGACACAACTGTGCCCAGCTTACCTCGTATATTAGATTGCTTAACAGAAATGCTCCACAGAGGCCTCTTTTTCTTCAATTAAGATTCATGCCTCTGCCATCTCAGCTCATTATAATACTGAGCCCACCCCTCTTCTCTCACCCTCTGGTCATCAGTTTCTGTGAGGAGCCAAACATTTAAGATCCCCCCAGGAGAGCTCCCACCCCAGCCTGGGACCTTAACTTTGTATTGGAGAAGCTCATGCTTCCCCCCTTTGAACCTGCTGCTACAGCAGAGTTAAATTCCTCTCATGGAAAACAGCTTTACTTCTAGCGATCACTTCAGCTAGAAGAGTGTCTGAATTGCAGGCCGTCATGGCCGTGGAACCCTTCATTATCTTCCATGCGGACAGGGTTTCCCTCAGGACTAACCCATAATTTATGCCCACGGTGGTATCTTGTGTGGCTTTAAACCAATACACTCATTTGACAGCTTTTTTCCCTAATCCTCAGAATAAAGGGGAAAGGATCCTGCACTCCCTGGATGTGCACAGGCAGCTTAGGTTCTATCTGGACAGTACTAAGACTCTCAGAAAATCTGACAAGCTGCTAGTCAGCTTATCTGCAGGGGCAGGGGGCAAGGCCATTTCAAAGCAAACTATTTCTAAATGGATAGCACACTGCATCCATTTCTGCTACAAACACCATGGGAAAAGTACCCCACAGGGGATCAGAACACATTCCACTAGGGCTACATCAACCTTTACAGCATTTCTCAGGGGAGTCCCTACCAGGGACATCCTGGAGCTCTGTACACACTTTCACCAAGCATTACCACTTACCTATCTATTCTAAATCCAGAGCTGGATTTGCCACAGCAGTCTTACAGGGCCTGATTGCCAGCCCTCATGATTCTTAACTACCTCCACCCATCCTCAGCTTTGGGAATCAACCCAAATGTGATGACTGCAACAGTGAAACATGAAGAACATAGTACTGTTGTGTACACTTACCATAAATGTAGATGTTAAGAGTGTATTCACTGTTGCAGTCCTGGTTACACTCCCTCCAGCCCACTGACTTCTCTTTACTCCTACCTTTCCTTTTTGTTTGGAATATTTTACATGATTGGTATTTGCTTTTTGCTGGGGGTGTTCCATACCATGCAATTGCTTCCTATTTTGAGGGCTCCTAACATCTGGGGCAAGAAAAACTGATGTAATGGCATCGGCTACATTTTTTATACCCCTGACGACCTGACGTCATGGAAGAAGCGACAGCATCTGATGCAGAAATCCCAAGACTCTGGTATTCAGGCCGACTGAGGGCTACCTGCAGGCAGATAACCCAAATGTGATGACTGCAACAGTGAATACACTCTAACATCTACATTTATGGAAAGTGTACACAACTGTACTATCAGCTGTATCATTTTGGAATTTTAATACTAGAGGGGAAACTTGGCAGAAAACTGGAATGTTTGGATCCATTAATTTGATTTATTTCTCTCTGGAAGTCATTTTGTTGAAATATTATAAGAAAGACAGTATTCATCATTTTTGTGTATTACTGGAGAGGAAGATGTAAAGACTTTTAATGCCTTTTCTTTTCTCGAAAAGAAGAAAGATAAAATAGCAGTACTCTGATTTAAGGTCATTAATTATTGCCAGCCCAAAGAGAGTTTTCCCCATTGACATTTGTTCTTTACAAGAGGATATGTTTCCATAGAGACTGCAGCTGCTTAAGCAGCTGAGCTGAAGAGCATAGTCAAATGCTGTGAATTTGGTGAGTTGTATAATTATTTTGTAAGTGACATAATAGTTTCTAATTTAAGGAATTGTAAAATGGGGAAGAAGCTTTTAAGAAAAACAGGCGTTACCTTATCAAATGTGGTAGAACTATGCAGAGCAAATTAAATTAGTAGCGCTCATTTAAAATTAAGTGATGAAAAAGAGGAGTGCAAAATCAAATAATGAGAATGAGTTGTAAAAGCAATGGTTGTGAAAAAAAACATGATCTAAGATGGAGGCCTTCATAGTTGTCATTTTAATTTTCGATTCATGCAGGGGGTGTGGGTAGAAAATTAAGAGGAAGATTTGTCATACAAGTAATCAGTTTTGCAGAAACTGTTAGTAAAAGATACTTTGCAAAGATATGTAGAAGTAAAAACAAGTGTATTCAAAATAATCTGCATTTCTCTGTACAAAATATGAAAATGAGTTGTCGGTACTGTGGAAGTGGAATAATGTGGTGAAGTATGAAAATGCATCAGAATATAATGCAGATATTTGGAAAAAAGATGCTGAGAATTAAGGGACAAAGTATGGAGCAGAATTTAAATTAAACACAGGAACAGAGAATAGTAGTTTGTCAGAAAAAAAGACAGGCGAGAGAGAGCTGTGGTCGCATTCTTAAACTATTCTGGTCACTGGCTAGTAACATTAGTTGGACATTGCTAATGAGTAAGTAAATATGAAAATCTGAAATGTAATGTACATTATAAACGCAAAGACTAAGCATGTTCAGAATTTGTTGTCCTGTCAGAGACGCATTTCAGGTACTGTGCAGAACCATGGCAGTGATATTCTGTATGACTATGATGATTTATTTCTAGGCTTAGGAAGCTTTCCAAGAAAATCACACATAATAAATAAAATGTCATGCAGTGCTTCTGATAAGTGTTCCTAGGAAAATGCATGCAGTACTCGAAGTTGAGCCATTCAGTACTAAGGGAATTTTAGTGTTAATTAGATGCTTTTGAAACCAACAGAATGAGTGTAGTATCATTACTGGTACACAGAAAGATTGATATTTGTATTGATTTGCAGTGTCTAAACAAGGAAGGGTGTTACCCATTGTTCAATGTTGAAAAATGTTTTAAGCATGCCAGATACTAAGCTATTTTTGGTACTGTATACCAACTTGAATTTCTGTCCGGTCAGGTCAGAGTAAATAAACAGACCGTGTACCTGTAATACACCATTTAGAAAGGTACAGATTCCTCAAACTTCAGTTTGGTATTTTAGGAGCACCAGCGGTATTCCAAAGAGCTGTTCCCTGCTTAATTGAAGACAGCGAAGGTATTGTAGGTGTAATCAATGGTCTGTTATTATGGGGTCAGACAAAAGAAGAGCATAACAAGAAATGAAAAAAAAAATGCTGACTAGAGTAAGGAAGCATAATTTCAAGCTGAAGACTGGCAAATGTGAAAGAGTTGAAATGCACAGGTCATATTATAGCATCAGACCAATCTAAAACTTTAACAGAAAATCCAAGCAGTTGAGCAAATGCTAAAGCCAAACAAAAAAGGTGTTATAAAGCAGTATCTTCTGAAGTTTTTACATAATATATCAGAAAAAACAATGCATCTAAGAAAGTTTTTAGGCCAAGATATAGCTTGGGAATGGCACCATGAACACAAAAGTAGACTTTAAGTGCTGTACAGAGTAGTTATACATGCTCCATTAAAATTCTTTGCTTTTAATAACACTGTGTTTTTTTGTGCAAGTGAATACCAGCCATAGTAAAATGGAAGCTGTAATCCTGTAAGAAAATAGAGCATTTGCTTGTGGGAAAAGAGCACTTGCAGATTTGCACAAGAACAATGCATAGAAAAGGAATTCTGCATGGATGTAAGAAATATCTTGAATATGTCTCTAGTAAAGAAGGTTGGGTGGAATAGACCATAGACCCTTGCAGAGCTGGTTCAAAAAGTCTTTCATATCATACTTTTGTATATTGAGAAACATACCAGTAAGGGACTTCAGATAAGTGTTTTAATTAGGACGCATGTTTGTAAAGCTTCTAGAAGATCAGGATTCTTCGATTAATTCTGTGGTTACTAGAGATCGAAAAATAATTAAAAGAATGTGAAAGGTGCACTGGTACTGAATGCACTTACTGAAAGAAACTACAGTGCAAGTATAGACTGAATAAAAAGCATCAGTATGGAAAGGAAATTAGCCGTGTTTTCCTTTAACAAAGGACTAAGGTGTGTCTAAGGCTTGATGTTAACAATTAAAAGAATAATAGTTACCAACAGCTGAGAAGGCAGTTATTTTATAGGATACATGTATTACATCTAGAAATAGTAAAATGCAGGGAAAGAGCAAGAGATATAATGCTTTGACCAGTAGTGTCAGCTGGAGTGGTACAAAGTTTTGCCATCTACACTGAGTACCATAACTGTCCAAAGTAAGCAATGCCGTTATTTCCCAGATAATCCACGGAGTTGAATTGGGTACATTTAATAGGAACCTGCATCTCTTATGTGTGTTTTATTTTTCCAAGTTACCTGAAATAACCAAACTGATAGATCCAAAAAGTGCAGGTGTGAGCAGTGTGCAGTCTATATTTTTTAAGATTGGAGATATTTATGTTTTCATATTTTTTATAACTCACAATACACAACTCAGAAATTCAGATTTTTGCATGAGTTAGATTTCAGGCATGTAACTTTCAGCTCACACTTCCCATAGTCTAGTTGGTAAGTGGAGAAAACTATCCACAAACAGTGGAGAATTTCAAGAAAGACTGTGGAAAAAGTTATAAGGAAAGTCATATTAGAAGATATAGCAGCTCTACTGCAAACTTTCTCCCACCAACAAGAGGAATATCCGTGTAAGCTACATTGCTAAGGCCTGAAAACCAATAAATAAAAGAAATGCAGAAGACTTACCAGACTTGCATGTGGGGAATACAAAGCAAGTATCTGAAAACCATTGGAGAGCCTGCAGTATGAAACTGAAGTTGTTGATAAAGTAGCGGAACCATGATTCTTTGCCATCTGTGGTGTAGTGGGAAGGCTGTATAAAAGTTTTCCCTGACAGTTGTACAAGACTGAATGGGAGGTCAAAGTTCCAAGGCAAAGAGAAACAGAGTTAAAGGGCAACAGAGGGATATTAAAGCAGATTGCGCAACCCGCTGTCCCTTTTAGTCCCTGTTCGTTGATACCACTTCAAAAAATCACCCATGCAGCTTTAAAAAATAATCCACTCAACTGTTTTCCCTGTTAGGCTTCCTACCTTTCCATACTGTTTTACTTTCACTTTGAAAACCAAGTTGAAAAACATCTAGCTGGCTCTGAAATTATGATGTCACATCTGCCAGAGCTCTTTCTCTAGCTACCAGGGCATTTCCTCCCCCAAAGTGATGTAATCCCCGCCTGATTTGCATGCTGTATAGAAGAGCCAGTGGACCTCCCACTTTGTGATGTCAGAGCTGCCTTGCCCAGCCCATTCTTAACCTAGCAAAAATATCAAACTATAATCTCACTTTTCTGAAGAGCTCTACCGATATGTGACAAAGTACAGGCAGAAGCACAGTAACAGCTGCAAAACCTAAGAGCATAAATTTGCAATGACCATGCATAGACATTAATTGCATGTTTTTACATAAAAAGCAAATGTTTGTCACAATTAATTGACAACACTACATCAGATTGCAAGAAGTATGCAATGCCATAATTTTCTTAATTACCACTTAAAAAAGCACGTGGGTCCTGTCATGCAAGTCTGTGAAATATTTTGTGTTTATAGTGCATCATTTGTTAGCTATTTGACCAAACAGGAAGGAAAAATAAGTGGGAGTTTGATGCTTTGCCAAACAGTGATTATTCCCAGTGCTATGTAGTTTTGTTCTAAATTTGACAGGAGGAGTGCAACAAAAGTCTCCCACTGTAAGGAAGGAAAGGCTGACAAGAAAACAGTACATTAGTCTGGTCACATGCTGTGAGCTGTCAATCACATGCAGATAATGGGTTAAATTACCCTTAGCTCTTTGACAGCTAGAGAAGGTAGGTGTAAAGGGGGAGGGGAGAAACCTTGAAGAACTAGATTTCAGCCTTCACAAAAGAAATCAAGTTAGCATTTCTAAGTAGAAAGAGCAATAAAATGTACTTTTCAGTTCTGTTCTGTAGCATTTGCACTGCTTGTGTTTGAAGTAGTCATTGAAAAAGGATACACTTTTAACCAAAAATTGGTGACTATAACACAGCAGTGAATGCCTGTAACATCAATGCACTGACAGGAGGTTTAGGGAAAACATGGCAGATCTGTTGCAATTTTTTGGAGACAAAATGCATTCTGGGATACTTAGAGGCAGACTAAACAGTCAGAATTATTTCAAGATGCCAGACCACATGTGGTCAGAGTCATAAATTGCATATAAAAATGTCTACAAAGCTGTAAATAGTCAGAGTGGTGTTAAAATGTAGGAAACACCAAACCATGATGAAATAAACATGTTTTTGAGTCTGTGGGTGCGGTTGTCCTTTAACAACCAGTCGTTTTGCAATGAAATAAGAGATTATGAGAACTGTGATTGTCAAGAGTTGTAAAGAGAAAGAGAGACTCCTGAAGTTGTCTCTCCAAATGGAGATGTAGTGCAGCAAGAGCTGTTCCAAAAGCCAGACTAGCTGTCCTATTAAATTCCAGATAGAGAAGGTTATTGAAAAAAACAGGTAAGTGTATGGAGTATTACATAATTAAAATGATTATGAGAACTGAAGTTTGCCATATTTTAAATGTTTTTCAGTATATAAAAAGTTTGATACAAGTAGCCCATGACATACTTGGTATACTGTTAAGGTTAATTTACAGTGGTAAGTGTAACTTAATGCATGTTACCATATAAATACATAGCGTAGATATATCTCCAAAGTTAAAATAAAAAAATGGGGGGAGGTGCGTGCGTGTGTGTGTGTGTGTGTGTTTGTGTATGTAGACATAATGCTGATCATTTTGCTACAGTAATTTGCTTGACATACTGTACATAGGTTTTCCAAAAAATTTAATTGGAATTTGGACCTTAGAGAGGTTCAATTACACCTACTGTGTCTGTGTGTGCTGTTTATTTAAGTCTCCTGATATGACAGTGTACCACCATCTCAGGGTTTATTTGAAGAGAGTTTACAAATTTAGGAAGAACTGAGCAATCATTCTCTCTTTTCTGCTCCAAGAATGGAGGGATCTGAGAGTTGTTAAGCGCACTCTGTCCAAGGGAATTGCCAGTCACTTCATGTTCTGCCATCAGCTTGTAAATTTGCCCTTGGAAAATGTTATGTCCGTGGACACCCCAGTAGATATGTCACTGCTTCCAGTGTTTGCTTCAAAACTGTCACAAGTGCAAACAACCTGCTGCTGCTACTTAGTTGTTGATTCATACATCTGCTAGGTTTTATTTGCTTGGACCATGATTATAACAGGAGGAACTCCTTTGGCACCCTATTGTTGCAGGAGTCCATCATATGGTGATTTTTCCGTTTGACCATCTTGTCATTGCAGCCTCTTGGGGAAATGTAAATTCCATTGCTGAAATTCTTCATAACGGTTATCCACCACATGAGACTTCTGGAGTCAGATATAGCAGGTACATGCTAAGCATCTCAGCTAAACTCGGATGATGGCTTAAGCACTGGGTGCTTATTACTCTCTTGGAGACTTCCACTGTCTGGATAGCCTCTCCATTCTGTGGCTGCTGATGGATTTCCTGTAAGTTGGGCAAATTTATTTTCTGTGTTTTTCCTCCCCATCTTGCAGGTTGTGCTCAATCAAGCAGTGCATTTCAGTCAATCTTAGTAGGACTCACTGTTTTACCTTGGCATGTTACACTATGGCATGAGCCAGCAGAAACATTCCATATTGCAGAAGTGAGACAGAAGTAGACACATATCTTCCTTTAGCTGTTATAGTGAGCATATATTTGTTGTATTCAGGCTACCTAAGAAGGAATCTTATGGTGAAAGTATTTTGGAGAACCAGTCCAAGCATCCCTTTGGCAAACAGGTATTTTGAGTTTATTTATATCTATTGAGTATATTTATTATGTTCATAACATAATTTAAAGCTACATATAAAGGGCTGTTTATTGTGCTGAAAGAGTTTTTAAGAATCTTGTTTACAAATCTCTCAAGGAGAGAGAGAGAATACTGATTCCTGTCTTACTCAATGAAATCGATTGGCAAGTTAAGCAATTTAGATTACTGTAGTCAGTCTCTGTTTTTCTCCTCCTCCACCTTTTCAAGTTCTGACATTGGTTGTATTAGAATTTGGTAGAAGAGACCCCCATTTACAATCCGGGATAGTGCATGTTTTTGAATTCATCTGAACTGGAGCTGCATATCGGTCTGAAAGAAATGTCACCTCTTTAGTCCTCATCAGGACCTTCAAGAGTTATGTGGAATTTTTCAGGTAGTGATAGTTGGCACAATCGTGTGGTACATGAACAAGCAGGAGGGTTTCTTTCTGTTCAGCTATGCAGGTGGCCATAATTATCTTTATCTTTCTTTGATAAATTGATGACTGTAAATCTACTGGGGACCATACGTTGTTGGTGGATCAGAAATCACATAGTATGGCTGGATTATGATTGCACCAGAGCTGGATCTGTTTGCCTTCCTTCTAAATGTGTAACTTCCCAGATTATTAATCAGGAAACGGTATGCTGTGTTGATGGGCGTCAGTAGTAGTTTTCTAAATCTATATCTTCATCTACTTATTTCTATATATAATATGTATGTATGGGTCTACCTGACAACACCGATGTGCTAAAACACTGACAACGAAATCACCGACACGACAAAACCAAAAGTTCAGAAACATGAAACGTCACATACCCGACAAACCACAATCCCGACAGTCAACAAACAAAACAAATCCCCTGTCCAAAAAGCACACACACAACACAAGCACACCAAAAAACCTTACAAACCTACACTGAACTTTACATTTACAACTATTTATGCACTAATCTTAACCCAAACCCTAACCCTAAGGTCCGTTACTATCGCATACTCACCTAACCTGCACCCTAACCCTAACTCACTTAACCTGCCCCTATCCCTGCAGACCATCGCTGTCGCACACTTACCTTACCTGCACCCTAACCCAGACGTCCGTCACTACAGAATACTTACCCATTAGCGCTCGTTTGACATGTTGGTGTTCTCAGCATCGGGATTCTTAACTGTCGGTCATCTTTGTTGTCGATCTTCCGGTGTCGGTCTTCTCATTGTCAGCGTTTGAAGCTTTCGGCGTTATCAGGTAGACATATATATCTATCTATATATATATATATATATATATATAGATAGATAGATATATATATCTATCTATATATATATCTATATATATATATATATATATATATATATATATATATATATATATATATATATATATATGTGTGTGTATATATATATATATATATATATATATATATATATGTATAGATATATATATGTATATATATATATATATATATATATATATATATATATATATATATATATATATATATATGTATATATATATATATATATATATATATATGTATATGTATATATATATAGAGAGAGAGTTTTCTTTTTCTCTCCAAACAGTTTTCCCTGTTATGCAAGTCTTATAGTAATAAAATTGCATCCCTGAGTCTGGTTATAACCCCTGGTTTAAACAGTGTATCGTAGTTTTCTTTGCAACTGCAAATGTCAAAAAAAAAAAAGTATTTTGGCACAAATAACCCCATCTTTTGTACTAAATGACCTGAATGTTTTTATTTGCTGTACTTCCCATCTTAAAACACCAACAGTGATTACTTATGAGCCTCCTTTAAAAATTAGTCAGACTTGTGGCCCTACTTCCCATTTTTACATCAGCAGCAATATGCATCTGTGGTTGAAAAAAATCTTTCTTAATGTATGGAGTCTAAAAGTATTTGTGGAGGCATTTTAATGCAAATATCCTAAACTGCCTTGTCGTTTTAGCTTGGGTAGCATAAATAAATATATATATATATATATATATATATATATATATATATACATACATATATATATATATATATATATATATATATATATATATATATATATGTATATGTATGTACTTCTACATTGACTCTTCCACTTCAGTTTTCAACAGAGCGCCCCACTCTCTTCTGATTATATGAACCACCTCTGCTTTTATTTCTTACCCTACCTGCTCTGTCTTTTATCATTGGCATATCACCCTTTGCTTCAAGTAGTAATGAAATTTTCTTAGGCAGGGTGTTTTGCAACAATTGTATCAGTCATATGGTTGTTGTAAGCAGCTGCTCATATTCAGTCCACAAAAAAATTGTGGAGCCAGACATTTCCTTAACTTATTTTTTTTAAAGGAGTCCAGCTAAAGGAGACACCAAAATGGCAATTTAGTTTTCCTGCATTTGTTTTCTTGTGATAGATCCAGGCTGTTTTCTTCAGTAAGTGACAAAAATGTATTTTTAGCTTAATCTCCTGTTTCTGTAGTAATGTACAAGTCATTCCCACAACCCTTTTTGTCACAATTTACAATCCCATTGTTTGTTCTTAGTATGTCCAAGTTACATGCAAGTGCTGCATCTATCAGACTGGCTTAAGACTGCTGCTGTTGTACTAAGCAATTTTTCTACTTAGTGCATATTTCAGTATAGAAATCAACTATAATAACTTTGGTTGCACTGCATCAAACTTTACCTGTGGATTTGGGTCATTTAAACCAAATGTCTCCCCAATCTGGATAGTCAGTAAGTGAGATAGCGTGATCTGTTTTCATTCAAAATTATGAATATTGCTAACTTCTGTAATGAGTGGGCCTATGAAGTGTTGTTTGGCAATGCTTAAAAGTAAACACTGCCTAAGATAAGGGTATAAATATAAGAATGCATATTCCTTTGCTAAGAAATTACATATATTATAAATGTCCACTATAAATATGGAAAGTGGTAGTACTTGGGCACCAGCTTTCAATGACGTGTTTGAATATTATACATGCTTTCATTTGATGCCATGACATCCCACATAAATCCCTGTATTTTTAAGCTATGAAATAAATGTTAAATTGACATACATTTATAATTTTGTATGAGAATAAAAACAGTTTCTCACTTACTGAGGATCCTATTTGTATCCAAAGCCTTTCCTGGCCTGTATGCTGGCCCACCCTGTGAAATTATGTTTCACAATACTTCTAAGTGAACACTGCTTAAGAACCGAGAGAACTTACTCTGCCACTAGGTATCATATAATAAAGACTTCTGTATGCTGTCCGACAAATTATAAAAGGAACTACAGCAGTAATATTTAACCTCTTGTTGCATAAGTGCACTACATGCAGTGCAAGTGGTGATGATATCGACTAATGTGACATTCAGAGGCACAGTACTGGGATGACTACAATCCAGCAGTGCATTTGCCAGACACGTCCAGTGTAATCATGTCTTTTAAAGTGCAGTCTATTACTTCATCATGTATACAACAGCAGTGCCCATGAGAAGCAGAAAATCCCACTATAACCATATATGTATTTGTGTGTATATATACATATGTATGTATATATGTATGTGTGTGTGTGTATATATACATATGTATGTATATATATATATATATATATATATATATGTATGTATATATGTATGTATATATATATATATATATATATATATATATATATGTATGTATATATGTATATATATATATATATATATATATATATATATATATATGTATATATACACACACACACACACACATGGAGTATAGAAGCAGAAACATCCCACTATCTCCATGTCTAGATACAGAGTTCCTATATATATTATGTAATACATACTGCAGTGTTAGTATGTGTGTGTTTTTTTTAACATAGGCATAGAATCTTGTGTGAAGATAACTGTAGTTATTTAGCTAGGGGAGACAACATGTATGAAAAGAGCTTAATAACAAATAGGGGGCAGTTGACACCTGAAGTGAAATGGTTTAACGTTTCTAACTAAGAGGCTCATTATCAAGTAATGCATCTCGGGTGCAAGCCTTTTATGCTCTTAAGTAGGCCATTTTGAGGAATTTACTGCAGGTGACAGTGAAAGGGGGGAAAATAATAAAAAACAATAACTGAAATCTGATCATTATGTTCAGTTTTCTAAACTAGAAAAAGTGGCTGTTATAGTGCTTTTCAGTTGCCATACTTTGCTTTGTATGCCTGTATGTTTGGTGGTAAAGGGAAGTAGAGAAAAAAAAACAAACAAATAACCACAAACAGTACATTCTATACATTAAAATTTATGAAGTTGTATATGGAAGAAGTATGCTTGCAGATTTTGCAAACCTTAGGCAAATGTGATGCAGAGCTTAAAAGTAAATGATGTTCATCGTGTTACACTGCTGCAGTCATCACACTTGGGTTATCCTGCCGTCAGGCGGTCCCACAGTCTGCCTGAGTTCCAAAGTCTTGGTCAGGCGTCGGTTGCTGTCGCTTCTTCCCTGACGTCAGTGCGACGGGTATAAAAGAGGCAGCCAACGCCATTTTCTTCAGTCTTTCTTGTTGCGCAGTGCCCGAAGCAGAAGCAGTTCGCAAGTGCCGGTCGGCCGACTCCTGAGATTTTCAAATCGAATTTCAGACCGAAGTCTTCAAAAAAGCTAAGTACCCTGTTGGGGAACCGTTTATTGCCCCAGACTGATGTCAGAAAAAGTGAATAATTGCATTTCTTGTGGGAAGCAAATACCTCATAAGGATTTCCATTCATATTGTATTCCTTGCCTAGGCCCAGACCACGACGTCACTGGTTGTTGGTTTTGTGCTAGGTTTAACAAACGAACTATTAAACATCGGTTTGATTTCGCCCGACATTATTTTGGTAGAAAATTTAACTATGCCATGCCGTCTGAACAACCGACGACTGGGATGCATAAAAAATGCAAAGACAAGGAGAGGCAGCCGAGACTCAAACCAGACACCGAGGCTTCTGCTAGGCCGGTTGCCGGTTCCCCGGTTTTCAGTGAGGTGCCAATGCAGCCCCTGACGACTGCTGATTTAGAACCCCAGGTTGCATCCGATTCCCAAGCGGAGATTACTGGCCCTCCAGAGCCTTTATCTTTAGGCCCTTCCAACTCCATGGCTGAGGGTGATTCCGGTGTAGCTGAAAGGCCTTCAGTTGCGTAAGGTGTCTTCAGACCGACTACACTTACTATAAAATCCTATGCAAAGCTGAAAACTCCTTTAAAAGTAAAGAAAGCCTGCACAGTAGTCTCCAGTACAAGGCCCCATGCCTAAGAAACAGATGCTTAAGATGGCTGAAGATTTAATTACCGTTATCAAGGGTTCCCATCCCCCTCCTGACAAAAGGCCTAGACAGGAGGAGGACTACGCATCCTCTGACCAAGTTTGTATTTCCTCAGATTCTTCTGAGGAACAGGAATACTCCTTTCCCCCGTATGAAGACTCTGATGCTGAGGAGTCTATTCCTTCAGCATCTCCCCCTGAAGACTTGTCCTTTGGGGAAACTTTACATACTATGAGGGAACACTTCCACTGGGAAGGCCAGGATTTCTCTGATTCCAAGAAAAGGCTCAGAGAGTTCCTTCTACTACCCCAGCACAGACCCCTTGCTTCCACCTGCTTTAGACATTGTGGATGGTGTTTACTCAGAATCTAGCCTTAACCCAGATTCATTACCCCCTGCTCCAGTCAAACCAGACAGATACTACAGAGTCCCTGACTCCCACAAATTCCTATATAAAAGCCCTGTTGCTGACCCAGAAACCATTTCCCAGGGTCCCAAGTGGGTGAAGGCCTCTATTGCTAAAAATCCTGTGCCCTCTGAAAGGGATTCTAGAACACTAGACAGATGGGGAAAGAAAGTATATACCTCAGCTACTCTAGCTATGAGGGCCTTGAATTGCCAGTTTCACATGCTGAAATATCAACAATATTTGATGTCTCAATTAAAACAAAAAAATAATCACACATACAGGGCAGCCTGATTACAAGGAAATGCAAGACTTGTTGCATGCAGCAGAATAAGTGGGAAAACATACTTTGCAATGTGGTTTTGATTCATTGGAAGCTTCTTGTAGGGCAGCAGTAACAGGGTCTGTCATTCGTAGGCATGCTTGGTTAAAAGAGCAAGCTTTACCTGATCATGTTAAAGCAAAATTATTGGATGCACCTTTACAACAGGATGTTTTATTTGGTGTGAAAGCAGAACAGGTTTTAAAGAAAATGGAGGATAAAGCAAAATCTATGCAGACGGTCAAGGATTTTTTAGAGGTCCAACCCCCTCGTTTCAGCAGAAATTGGCCAACAAAAAACTGGTCTTTTCCAGCTTCAGACAGACCACAGAGGGGTAAATACAGATGCCCTAGGGGCAGAGGTCAGCCACAAGGCTCTTACAAGCCTCAACAATGGGGGGGCCACAGCACAGAAAGGAGGAGAAGACAGGTCTCAAACCTTCAGAAGACAATCACAATGACTTACCCTCAGACTGCCAAACAAATCACTCTTGGCCGCTCCCTTGGGAGGAAAACTTGCACTTTTTGCAGACAATTGGCACATCATCACAAAAGACAAATGCGTCCTAAGTATTGTATCTCAAGGATACAGGTTCCACTTCCACACTTTACCAAGGATAAAAGGAATGCCAAACCTGCCACCAAATCAATGGGCAGAGGCTCAAAGACAAATTACAGCACTCATGGACATGAGAGCAATTCAACAGGTTCCTACACAGGAGCAAGAACAAGGATTTTACTCAAGACTCTTTCTGGTTCCCCGAAAGGACAAAGCCTGGAGACTGGACCTCTCAATCCTAAACACATACCTAGAAGTACCCAAATTCAAGATGCTCACACTACAGCAACTTCTTCCCTTGCTGGGCAAGAAGGCTTGGCTAGTAACGTTGGACCTCAAGGAGGCATACCTGCATGTCCCTATCAGACAAAATTGCAGAAGATACCTCAGATTTATAGCAGGTTCAACTCATTACCAATTCTCTGCACTGCCCTTTGGCTTATCTACTGCGCCCAGAGTATTCACAAAATGCCTGGCACCAGTAATTGCATACTGCAGACAAAGAGGAATTCAAATATATCCATACCTGGATGACTGCCTTATTCGAGCAGAAAGCAAGGACACTCTTTTAAAACATCTGGCATTTGTAAAAAACCTACTAAGTTGCCTAGGGTACACAGTAAACGAAAAGAAGTCAAAACTAGTGCCCTCACAAGACATAATATTCCTGGGTGCCAGCTTAAATACAACGGCCCAGATGGCTTATCTCATGCCAGACAAGCAAGGTCAACTGACTCAATACTTCAAAATTAAGGCAACAAAGACCCAACTCCCTGCAAGAAAAATTATGCAGGCCTTGGGATTCATGGCATCTTGCATACTACTAATACCATATGCCAAACTGTATATGAGGAAATTACAATGGTACCTGAAAAGCTTATGGACTCAACACAGCCACAGCTTGGAATCAGTAATACCACTCATTTCCTGCCTTCAACACGAATTTCTATGGTGGGCTCAGGCATGTCACCTCAACAAGGGTCAGCCTTTCACCTTACCCACAGCCAGGCAATCAGTTACAACAGACTCATCGGATTACGCCTGGGGAGCACACATGGCAGGACAGTGTATTCGGGGTAAATGGCCTGCAGATCAAATGCATCTTCACATCAATCAGAAACAGATGCTAGCTGTACAAAATGCCCTAACAGCTTTCAAGGACCTTCTACATCCAGGACAACTACTAATAAAGACGGACAACACCACAGTGATGTGGTGCATAAACAAACAAGGGGGCACACATTCCTACCCCTTTTGCAGGCAAGCAATGACCTTGTGGAACACAGCACTGACCTACCAAGTTCACCTACAAGCACAATTCCTGCCAGGAAAAGAAAATACATTGGCAGACTAACTCAGCAGAAATATCATGGATCCTCATGAGTGGAAACTAGATCCACAAGTATTCACAATGATAGCTCAAAAATGGGGGAGCCCAGACATAGATCTTTTTGCCTCCCCCCAAAACTACCAACTATGGAAATTTTGCACAAAGACATACCACTCACAAGCTTGGAAAGTGGACGCCCTCTCATACAGCTGGAAAACATTGACGGTGTATGCCTTTCCACCACTGCCCTTTCTGACAAAGGTGCTACTGAAAGCCAGATTAGAGAGGCCACAAATGATACTCATTGCCCCAGACTGGCCACACCAGCACTGGTATCCAATACTAAGGAACATGGCTCAAGGACCTCCATGGATTTTACCTCAAATTCCTTACCTGCTCACTCAGTAAAACAATCAGATTCTACACAGCCAGCTCAAGACTTTAAATCTGGCTGCATGGCAAATTACCTAAACAATCAGTCAACACCTCTCTCTAAAGCTGTTATGGATGTCATTCTGGAGACCCAGCACCAGGAAAACCTAATCAGACAAATGGAAAAGATTTTGCGCCTGGAACCAGGCTAAAGGCCAAAATCCTCTAGTCCCAAATATTCCTCAGATTCTACAATATTTAACTGAGATGTTGCACAAAGGCCTTTCTTTTTCATCTGTTAAGATCCACGCTTCAGCTATTTCAGCTCATTAGATCCTCCTATATTTTCACACCCATTACTAAGACAGTACCTCAGGGGGGCTACGAACATAAGACCGCCCCGGAGAACACCAACATCAACTTGGGACCTCAATTTTGTTTTGGAAAAACTAACACTACCACCCTTCGAACCAGCTTTTTCAACTGATTTACAATTTTTATCCTGGAAAACTGCCCTGCTGCTAGCAATAACTTCAACACGAAGAGTCTCAGGGCTGCAGGCCCTAATGGCAGTGGAGCCGTTCATCATTTTTCATCAAGACAGAGTTTTTTACGAACTAACCCTTCCTTTATGCCAAAGGTGATATCCAGTGTGGCTCTAAACCAAACGATTTATTTACCCACCTTCTATCCAAACCCCCAGAATAAAGGGGAAAGGCTCATTCACTCTTTGGACATTCACAGACCATTACGTTTCTACTTGGATAAAACTAAGGTTTTCAGAAAATCTGACCAACTCTTTGTATCCTATGCTGCAGGATCACAAGGAAAGGCTATCTCAAAACAGACCATTTCAAAATGGATAGGACACTGTATCCATTTCTGCTACATACACCATGGAAAACCTGTACCTGGTAATATTAGGCCCCATTCCACCAGGGCTACAGCAATATCAACAGCCTTCCTCAGAGGGGTACCAACCAAGGATATTTTGGAGGCTACTATTGGAGTTCAGTGCACACCTTCACCAAGCACTACCACTTACCTCTATACTCAAAAACCAGAGCTGGCTTTGCCACTGCAGTTCTGCAAGGCCTACCAGCTTCTCCAAACCCTGTTTAGTACCAACCACCCAGCCTCAGCTTTGGGATTCAACCCGTGTGATGACTGCAGCAGTGTAACACGATGAAAACACTACAGTTTTGTACCTACCATAAATGTAGATGTTCGAGTGTTCACACTGCTGCAGTCCAGGTTACCCTCCCACCATCCCCTCTTCTTACCTGGGTTTTATCTATACCTTCCTTTTTTGTACAATTTATATGATGCATTTCTATATGGTGTATTTGCTAACAGCTGTAGCTGTTGTTTCCTACTCATGTATTTTACTTAGGATTATGTATTGCCTTCCTATTTGGGGGCACCTGACATCTGGGGCAAGAAAAACTGAAGAAAATGGCATTGGCTGCCTCTTTTATACCCCTGTCGCACTGACATCAGGGAAGAAGCAACAGCAGCCGATGCCGGACCAAGACTTTGGAACTCAGGCCGACTGCAGGACCGCCTGACGGCAGGATAACCCAAGTGTGATTGATGACTGCAGCAGTGTGAACACTCAAACATCTACATTTATGGTAGGTACAAAACTACTTTCTGATGAATTCCTGTTTACTCAAGGATGAAAGAGCTCAAATGGATACACTTAATTGTGGTGATATGCAGTTGAAAACTCACCTTTTGTGTAAGTTTGTTTTAAATATTCTTCTTATAACAAGTAACACTGTCTATCTGTAGTACATAATAACACGTGGAATGTATTAGCAACTGCAAACACAAAACATGGTAAAGGTTGCAGTGGAAGAAAGCTGAGCAAGGAACACCAGCATTCCATATTCTCAGCAACAGTCTCCAGTTCACCTGTGGGATGCTTATGCATTCCCAGACTAGCTATGTATATGTTTGTGTGCATTATATATACACATATACACATACACACACATATATATATATATATATATATTTATGTATATATATATATACATATATATATATATATATATATATATATATATATATATATATATAAAAATAAAATGTGTGTGTGTGACTATTCTTCCCATCATTAAGTACAATGACTTTGACTGCCTTCAATTCTGTGGGAATAAACTGGTGACTCCTCAGAAACGAAAACTGACGAGGCTCCTCAGAAACACAAACAGGTACCAACCAAAAAGACCATTTTATTGGCAATGCCAAACCAACTGTGGTGTAAAGCAGTTAAGCCCTTTCATCCCCAAAAAGGAAAACTACTACCTCAAAACACTGAATAACATAAACAATCACTTAAAATTTTATATTTTTAAAGTCATTAACCTTACTAATGAAAACTACCAATGAAAACTACCAATAGTAATTCAACACCTATTACCAACAAATGACTTGTTGACAAGCTCTAACACCAACAATAATAGTATATCTTTAGATAAATTAACTTAAGAGATGAAATACTGCTTGTATTGTAATACAGGTATAATTGAAGTGTACTCCTTGATCTCAGGAAAGGGAACGTGTATCTAATCGTGATCGCCACAATAATTTTGAAGCTGAAAAGTTCTTCCAGGGACCCACTTGCTCAGAGTCACTAACCTTTTCCAAAATAAAAAAATACAAACTTTTTAAAATCCTTTACATACTAAAGAGTGCTTGAAAAGTGCATTGTTGCAATTGCGTTTGAGTATCTTGACAATGCTTTTCCTCAACCTTCGCACCGTCTTGCCTTGCATCACAAAACATGCGTTTACTTGGGTAAAAAACTGCTCGTGTATTGCAATCAAACTTACCTGGACATTTTACACTTCTGTTGTAATTCATCACAAAAGTACCCCTAGTGTTGAGTATATATTGACATTGCTTGCATCTATTTGATTTGCATTTAACCTGGTCATACACAAGGAGCCCATTTCTAAAATTCTTTTAACATTTGTCCCTCTTCTAAAAATTACTTTGGGAATAAGCTCCACTTTCATTAACATTTCTTCTGTGAAACTTTGTTTCCAGTTTTTAATTAATATATTTTAATAGTACTAGCTTCATTGTTGAAGGTACAAATAAAATCTTTTTGAAGACTGTCATCAAAAGTTGTACTTTTAACACATAGCGATGTCTTGTCTAACAAGGTGGGTTTATATTTACTGTTTCCTGCTGCACAAACTTTACTTCACAGCTGTCAGTGGACTCTAATGTGTACCCCCCTGGTTAGAAACGTTTCTTTTCAGTTTTTCCATCCTAACATTGAAAAGTAAATCATCTGAAATAATTCTAGACAACCTAATCATTTGTCCACCAACAGTAGCTTTTTTTTCTAATAAGCAGGATGACAACTTGACAAGTGCAAGTAACTGTTAGAAAATGTAGGTTTCCTATATATGGTGGTTCCTGTAATTGGTTGGTACCCGTGTGACTTGGTTTCATTTCTGAGGAGAGATATCAGTTTATCCTTTGTTGGTTCTCCGGTGTTTTGATCATTGCTGCATGATGCATACACTGTGGTCCCGCAGCAGATACACCAACACAGATGTTCTTGGCAAGTTGTTTGCATGCACTTTAGATGAGTGATTGTGACCAAATGGATTATTAGGTGCATAAATGATAGGCACAGTAGTATGTCACTCTGTTTTCAGATTTATCCAGTGTATCCCTTTACAGCCCTTTCCCAGCACACACAGATATGCCCAAGAATTACAGAGATTTTTGTTGGATGTGTACATGTATGTCTGATTGTGATTGAATGAATGAATAAATACATAAATAGTAGCCACAGTAATATATTTCATACTGCCAGGTGCATGTACTGCAACCATTGCAGAACCCCCAAACACATAACTGTACCCTCAGATTACAACCATTTTACTTAAGTGTACACATCAGATGTCTGATGGGATTAAGTGAAAGTAAATACATAAGCAACAGCCACAGTAAGACATTTCTCGTTGTATAACAAAGTTCTGTCTATGGGAGCCCCCACACACATGGGAGGCATTTTGTAAGTGCAACTACTTTTGATTTTTGAGTTCCAAGAACTTTTGTAATCCTTGGCACTTTCTTTTCTAGGTGGGGCTGTACTGTGAGCAGCAGGGTTGCAGTTTGCGCTGTATAAATGCAGGTGATTTCATCTAAATGTTCACCTGGTTTCTTTTTTCCATTTGCACACATGAATTGGTTTTCTCCAAGCTGGGCTTTCAGTCAATAATAAACTCTCTGGCTACTGCTCTACTACTAATTGAGACTAGCCATTCACCTCATTTTGACGAACCTTTCCACTGCTCTGTCACTTAGCATTAGCCATTTGTATAGGCTGGCTCTGAAACCCAGGTAGTTGCTTTTATTCAAGCAATCCACAGTAGTCTACAGCTCTCAAGCCTCCTCATTTGCTCTCTGAAACCACTTGCTAAGTACATATACACATTCCAGTGTACTCTCTCAAAACTACCCAGTACTTCATAGTGTTTAGCCTGTGCACTGTTTCTTAAACTAGAATTAACCCCAGTCTCTACAGGTGCTTTAGCTGCACATTTCTCCAAAATTTTAACTAAATTAAGTTGCTTAGTCACATTTACCTTACCTGTGCATGTCTCCATTTAATAGTTGAAGCACTGGATTTTATGAAAGGTCAGACACTTTGTTTACCCTTGAATTGCAAGTCTCTTAGCATTCAGTGTTCTCAGGCAGTGTAGGAACTACTTTATATTCATTGATGAACTAGGGTAGGATTACAGGTTGACTCTCAGTCATCAGGAACTCTGACATTACGAAGGCCCTAAAGACCCTCTTCTAGTTCAAATATAATTGTGGCATGGTAGCAGTGTGGGAGTTAGTGATGTGATGCAAAACCCTGAGGGGCATGCAGCAATACATGTCCATGGTTTTGTCAAGTGTAGGTAAGATTCTGGTCCTGAGTAGATTCTTTCCTTCACCAAGAATGATGCCTTGCTGTAAAGACTAGATAAGGTGGCTTCAGCAGTTGGCTGAGTGGTCATCATTCTGAGAGAATCCATTATGTAGGAGTAATGGCCTGCACATCCTATTCAAAGGCTTTTGTATACTGGTTAAATGTTTTGTTGCTCTGTAGCGCCTTTTTTAAGTGTAAAGAAAGCACTTCCTTGGTACCTAGATTTTGCACCTACCACACCTTTAGATTAAATGATAACTGTGGTGGTGTCTGTATATTTGTCAAGGATCATATCTTTTCTAGACAGGTTTCCAGATAACCATAAACAGAACTCATGCAACTGCAAACACCATAAATAAGGTAAACTATCAGCACCTGCCATCCCCCCAGACAGTCAATCTAGGTTTCCGAAAGTAATTAAAGAATTCACAATTAATAAGAACTACATACTTTTGGGAGACTTTGTAACTGTTTTGCAGTTAACTGGAAAACCTGTCAGTGCAGTGAATGCAAAGAAGTTTTGGGACTTAATTAAAACATTCTTTAGGACAGATGGATAATAAACTCACTAGAGAGCATAATATTCTAGATATGGTCCTTAGAAATATAGCCTGTATGTTCACTTTTCATTTGGCCTTTCCTTCACCAGTTAACCTAGACCATAAACTTATGACATTTGCCTTCAGAAATTCCAGCACCTTTGAAACTGGCTCCTCTGAATGTAAGGACTTAAAACAGGTAAACCTTATATAGTTATATTACGAAATTTCAAAATTCATGTATGAAGGCACCAACTCAGATGCCATCACAGCAGTCAACAACCAACACCAAGGAGTTCTATACCCCCTTAGAAAAATTCTTAAATTAACAGTCCCAGTCAGGGCAAAATATAATGGGGCATCCAGAAAATCTTGGTGGTTCACAAACATAAAGAGACATTCACAAAAAAAATCTTTACTACATCAAACCCCAAACTCCTCATAACAAGGATGGTATAAAAATACTACTGGGGAACTGAAAATGTACTGTTGGTCTAATAAATGAATTCATGAGCCTAGGATAGCTTCTGAAGCTAAGGTAACTAAAACGCCATTAGCTATGCTAGGAAACTATGGAACAATTGCCAACAATTTTCAGAACTTAACCTGAGCAGGACTACCCACTTCAGTGCAATAAATAATGCCAATGATTAGCATTTACATGATTTATTTATTCATTGCTTTTGTTGACCGGGAAAGTCTTACTGAATGGAAATCCTCTTTTTAGTGCAGTCCTTGGGAGAAAAGCTTCCCTAGATACAAATCGAAAATGGCATACATACATACATGCATACATAGTGTGATGAATCATTTGAGCATACAGTAATATGAAGTAACAATGAGTGAGTACAGTAGTGAGAAAAAAACATTGACAGCATGGATATGAAAACTTAGCATGCATACATAGTGTAATCATGGTACAGGCAGTTTTGTATTATATAACAGAAGGACAGTGGTAAGGTGATTATTCATAACAATGTAAAATTGAGTAGAGTATGGTGCATTGTATGTGGCCAAGTATACATAATAGTTCAGGATAAGATAGAAAATTTCTGTCCAAGTAATCATTTTAGAGCAGGATGGGTTAAAGTAGATAAGGATAGTTTAAGGGGATTAGCTAAGTGTGTTGCATGAGCAAAGCCATGTTTACTGCAAACTTCACCCCGAAACTTGCCATGTTTACTGCAAACTTCACCCCGAAACTTCTGTCCAAACTCCACATTATCTCAGAATCTTTTACACCTCTTGTTGTTACCAGTGAGCGTGTTCTGAGGGTGCTATCAAAGACCAAAAATACTTCCTCCATGGGATCCAACAAATGTAGCTCCTAAGATGCCCTTGATGAACCTCTCCTCAAATTGTTAGCTGCAGAATTTGTTTCCCAGTTATGGTACATCAGTAGTGATGTCCCTCCATAAGGGAGGTCCTACCACAAACCATAGTAACGATAGCCCTATCCTAGCCTGATAGTGTTACAAGCCTAATGTGCAAATTTATGGAATGTATTACAACTGATCTTATCAGTTGAAAAATCTTAAGCTAGACTGTCAGCAGTTCAAGGAGGCATCCTGCCTATTAAATCTAGACAACTTCTTTGGGAGAGACTCGCAGACTGTTGAAGACATTGGTTCTGCTGCTCAAATAGTGTATCTTGACCTAGCCAAAGGCTTGTCACCATACCTCATGTAGGCACATTAAGTAAGCTAAATGTGGTAAGCTAAATGTTTTAGATATAGAACTTCATTTGGTAAGATGGATAGCAAACTGGCTAAAAGCAAAAACACGCATAGTTCATGTGGCAAATGCTTCCTCTGAAAGTATGGAGATGACTGGCAGTTCCCCAGAGCTCTGTACCAGGACCCCCCCCCTTTCTGTCATTTTTTTCTCTGATCTTCAGACTGAGAACCAGATAACTAAATCTTCGGTATGGCTACACACTGGCTTTTATCATCAAAATCCCCTCTGACACCCATGCCTTTCAGTTGAAGAAAAATGTAGCTAATTGTCAGTGCACTGAAAACTGTTTCAAATTAAATGCAGAAAAGTATAATTTCATTTCATTTGGCAAAGAATCCCTACCCTTAACATATACTGTAGACAGTGCCTCAGTTCTAAACAAAATGTAGTTAGGGACCTAGATTAACAGTTCCCTGTCCTTCAATTATCTTGTGGAAACTGTACTCAGAAATTCTATTTAATTAGTGCATCTATTATTGAAGGGTATATTGTCCAAATCTAAAGATGCAGTCATTCACTGACATTCAGCATTGATTAGACCAGTTATAGAGTTTAGTTGCCCCATTGATGTGTACCTTGCTTGACATATCTGTTAGGTAGGCCTCCTTGTTTCCTAACTAAGAATTTCAGGATTAAGACCCTGACTACCATGAGAGGTTAGAAGCTCTTTTCCATTTCTCTGTATCTTGTAGACTGTTGAGAGACAATCTCTACCTTGCCTACTGCAGTATTAGATACACTATTGTCCTTGGTTGGCTATATTTCCACAGGTCTTAGTAGTTTAGCCAACACCAGAACCACAAGTCTTTATCAGCAGATAAATGGAATGCAGTGGAGGGATAAGTTTGTTACAAAATGCCCCTCCTTGTCTGGAATAAGCTGCCCCTGCAGGTTAAGCAGTACAGTAGATTGTTATTCAGATAAAACCAGGATGACAGAATGGTTTTAACTGAAACTTTGCCCTGTGACTGACTGACTATTGCTCTTCCTTGAAAAAGGAGTCCATCTTATGGGTGGGTATTGGCAAGGCATTGGTGATAATGAGAATAAATTGTCTTGAAACTCTTATGAATCCTATGTACATTTCAGATGTCTGATTATGATCAAATGAATCCATAAATAATAACCACAGTAATATGTTTAGTTTATTGCTGTTGTACACATGCAGTGCATCCCATTACAATTTCCACACACATACACAAATAAATATGGCCACCAAGAACAGACTTCTTGACTGTGTACACCTTTGTCTTGTTGTGATCAAATTAATTAATAAATAGAGAAGTAGTCACAGCAGTATATTTCAGCTTGTTGCTGACAGCTGCATACATTGCATCCCATTGCAATCCCCTCCTCATACATATTGAAGTGCCCTCCAGGTAAAACTGCTTTTTTGTGTTTATTTTTGATGTTTGATTGTGGTCAGTTAAATGAGTAAATTCCTGTAAATTTACCTCGACATGTCTACAGTTTTCAAGGTTAATACAGTATTGCTGAGGTTCATAGGTTCATAGGTTCATACTAGGCTATCTGCCCGAGGGCATTTACAAGCCTAGCCCATCGTTTTGTGGCTTACACCACCCCTTTAGTATGGGGAACTATACCCATTATTTTGCTGTGCCTCTGTCGAGCAGTGACACTGAGGTAATCCCTGGGGTATATCTGCGATCTCCCATCCATTGGTCAAGATTTCTCTTGAACAAGGCCAGCGAGGTGCTCTGCCTCACATGTACCGGGATTTTGTTCCACAGCATAGGGAGTCTTTGGGTGATGAATCTATCCCTCCAGCACGCCCTATTAATAGCCGTGTCAAGGTTTAAGTCTCCCGCCTTGTGGCTCTGATGGATCTAGATTTTTGAGGTGAAGCATATTCATCAAATCTGGGTTTGACATGGCCTTGTATGTTAGGCAAAGGTCACCTCTGAGCAAGCGGTGGCGACTGAATAGAGCTGGAGTTCTTTCAGTCGGGCAGCATAGGACAGATTTTTGAGACCCTTTATCCTTTTGGTGAGGAACTTTTGTGGCCTCTCCAGCTGCTGCAAGTGTCGGGTCAGATACATTCCGAATGGGGCATTGTACTCAATCATTGGTCTGATGAGTGATGAGTAAAGGGAGACTATGACCTCCCTTGATCTAGATGAGAATCCCTTCATGATAAGGTGGGCAATGTAGAAGGTCTTCCTAACTACTTTAGCTACATGGGTGTCGAATGACAGACTACTATCAACCTGGGTCCCCAGGTCCCTGATAACTTCTTCTGTGCTCAGTGGATTGCCACCTATTTGGTAGCTAGGGGTAACCTTGTTTTTCCCGAAGGGTATGACTATGTATTTTTTGGCATTTAACTTTAGGCCGTGGCTCTGGCACCAGTTATCCGTTTCTGTGAGACCCTTCTGAAGGATATCTGTGTCAGATGTGTTTTCTACTATGGCCCAGTTTGCAGTCATCTGCAAACTTTGTCAGCCATAACCCTCCTGTGTTTGCTTGTACTGGAAAAGTAGATGCCAAACAAGAGTGGGCCCAGGACTGAGCCCTGTGGGACACCACTTGTGACAGGCTTTGAGTCTGACATGGCGCCAGCAGCTCTGACCCTGTGGGTTCTGTCACTCAGCCAGTTTGCAACCCATCTTGTGATGTATGGGTTGACATTTAAGCTGATGAGTTTTTCAATGATACCCGAATGGGGTATTGTATCGAAGGCCTTAGCCAGATCGAGGTAGGCTGTATGGACTGCCTTTCCTCATCAATGGCTTTGGTGACTGTTTCGAAAAAGTCAACCAAGTTTAAAAGGCATGATCTGCCTTTGACAAAGCCAAACTGGGTTGGATCCAAAGTCTGCAAATTCCCTATGTCTTTATTTATGAGGTCCATTATGATCCTCTCCATGGCTTTGCAGATAAGGCTTGTCAAGCTAATGGGCGGTAATTTCCAGGGTCGGTGGAGGCACCGCCTTTGTGAAGTGGTACCACAGTTGCAGTGCGCCACTCCTGGAGTGCGTATCCAGAGGTAAGACTTTGATTAAACAGCTGTCCTAGCTGTGGGTTTAATTCCTCATTGAGTTCATGGAGCACACAGCTGGGGACACCATCAGGTCCCATGGATGCTGTGTTTTTGCTTTGGAGAGAGCAGTTCTCACTTGGGCTGGAGATGTTTGGGGGCTGCAATCGTTTGGTATAGATATCTCTCCTTTGGGGAGAGGGAAGAAGTTTGCACTGAACCTGTCAGCCAGTATGTTGGCAATGTCTGTAGGATCAGTAATCTTCACATCATTTTGAACTAGCTCTGAGCATATCTGGGAGTTTCCTCCCAGGTTTCTAACATAGCTAAAGAAGGCCTTATGATTGTCTTTTGAGTCTTTAGCTATTTTTCTCTCGAAATTTGCTTTGGATGATTTTATGAGAGCTCTTAGTTTTTACTTATAGTGATCAAGGGTGTCTTACCTTTTAAGGATTTTGCTCTATCTTGTAGTAGCTTCCTCCTTTTGTTGTAGAGTTTGTTTATGGCTGGGGTCCACCAGACTGGACGCTTGCCTTTGGTACAAAGAGTCTTTGTTTTGCTTGGGATTGCCTTATCCATGCAGTCCTGCAGGTGCTGGTAGAAGGCATTTGTAAGTGATTCAGCGGCTTGAGTACTGTTTTCCGCCGCTCGGGGCCTTAAAGGAGACCACACTAGTCTTTAGAAGTGTGAAGTCGGCTTTTGAGAAGTTCTTTACTGTGGTCTTTTTTATTTCAGGTGGGGGTGGGATGAGGACCTCCAGCGAGATTAGTTTGTGGTCTGATCTCACCAGTGAGGGGTACACCTCCGGTGTTGAACATTGTGCTCCCATGTTCGTGATGATGAGATCAAGTATGTTATCTCCTCTTGTGGGGATGGTGACTAGTTGTTCCATGGCATTTGAGTTTATGAATTCCAGGAACTTTTGGGCTAGGGTGTTGGGGCTTGAGTAGTGTTCCCAGTCTATATTAGGGTAATTGAAGTCACCTAGTATGATGGTGTTTGGTGATACATTTATCCCCTCTAGTGTTTTCAGGAAGGCCATGTGAGGTTCCTGAGTTTGTGAGGGTGGCCTGTAACATGCTACAATTTGCAGAGCAGTCTTGCCTATGGTTAATTGCACCTGGATGGTCTCCGATGCATCGTGCGTTGCCACCAGTCTTGAGGTGTGGGTGTCCTTGATGAATATGGATACCCCCCCTCCTTTCTTGGTATTGTCCAGATTTTGGGGCCGGAACGCATGATATGAGGTAAAATCTGATAGCGCTGGGGTGCTCTCAGGAGCCTTGAACCAGGTTTCTGTCACAGCACAGACATCGATGTTCTCCATACTGAGAAGGGCCTCGAAAGTGCGTGCATTTTGAGATTTAGACTTCTGGCATTGAGCAGCATTACCCTTAGTTTTTTCCTTTTTGTGTTCTAGGGTGGTAGGTTTAGAATTTGAGCCTTGCCTAAAAAGGCACTATGGGGTGGCAAGAGCCTTTGCCAATATCCGGAATCCCAGGGTGACAGGTGCAAGCCGTCCCTTGCGAGCAGCGTGGCTTGTCCAGCATGTCATCCCAGGCAGACAGACACTGGATCCCCTTTGAATGACACCAGTGTTTAAGCCAATTGTTAAAGCTGATCATCTTATCTCTGTATTGTGGCATCATTCTTGGTGAAGGTAGGATACTGCTCAAGGTCAGGGTCATACCTGTCTGGGCTACATAATCAGAGAGCTCCTCAATGTCTCTTTTCATGTAGTCCAAGGAGGTACGTCTCAGGTCGTTTACACCAGCGTGGACAATGACTGAGTCATATTTGTACCTGCTGTTGAGAGACCTGAGTGCTTGCGTTATGTGGCGGATTCTAGCGCCCGACAGGCAGCTTACTGTGACCTTCTCCTTACTCAGTCTGGTGAGCGGGACGTCAGTGTGTCTGACTATGGAGTCACCAATGACTAGTGTGTCTGGCATTGTGTTTGGCCTTAAGGGCTGTGACTGTTTGACACTCTGACTGTGAGGTCTATGTGTTGTAACAGAAACTTGTCAGCAGTAACACTCAGCAGTACCACTGAACTAAACTTCTGAAACAGTGACGCAATCTTTCCAGTAATACCAGTAGTGCTGTGAAAAACTTCAACATGGATGTATTTTTAGCTGTCTGGGAACCTGGGAAATGAATTGCAGTAAGTAATCCCATCCAGTTCTATTTAGAGCTGCATAGCTGCTTCAGCGTGTGATTGGTTGGTCCATTGATGGTGTTAGGTTTAAGTCATGCTAACAATGGAAAGTCAAGGAACAGCTTATACAGTGTCTTGCTCAAACAGGGGAAATGATTTTTTTAAAATAATGAAAAATAAAACTAAGGTTTTTTTTTTTTTTTTAATACTGCCCGTCTGTGGCATGCTGTTTGATTTAACTGGGCACAGGGGTTCAACCAGATATTTTCAGTAAGAGGTAGAAAGTGTTTGTTTCAAATGGTGTTTGATACTTATTGCATATTTGACTGCATGCAAAATCATAAAGTTAGTTAGAAATCATGGCTGTATATCTTTTAATTGCTCACCCAAAGACAATGGTTTTATTGTAGTAAGCTACCCACAAGAGGCATGCAAGAGTGAGAGACAGAGACTTATTATATAACATGCACTGTTATAGGTTATTTATGTTTTGAAAACTTGTGCTGTTGAGTAGGTGAAATGCAAGAGTGATGCAGTAGGTATGAATGAGTTAAATCCTAGTTCTATGTTTTTCTTCCACCATCTCGTCCTTTTGTACCTTGGCTTCTGGCATGTATGTTGCAGCCTATTCACGTACTTTCTGAATGTCTTTTTTACTGCTTCCATCAGTTTAACATAAAGTACTTCAGTCTCATTTCTCTCTAGTAAATTCATCTGGTCCATCCCTGATTGATCATTGTTCATATCACCTCCAACCTTTGCTGCACTTTTGTACATGAACTTCAATATGTTTGTACTTTAGTTACTTAATAAAAATGTAGAATTCCAAATTTATACACTTTTAACACTTATAGAGAGAGCAGTGAACATTTGCAAATCGCCATATCATCAAAGATTCTAGACAGCCTTGGTTTACTCTGCTTATGCAGCTCAACTCACAGCCACAGCTGCTGCAAACATGCCACCATTGATCCTGCCAAGGCTAAGTACTTCTTTCCAGTTTTGATGGGTTTTATTTTAACATTTATAGGTTCATAGGCGTTTACTAGGCTAACGACCACAAGGACCTTTTTAAGCCTAGCCATGCATCCCAAATCTCTGACAAGTTCCGATACACTTGATAAGTGTAAACATGGGCCTGAGAGATGTACCATTTACAGGTTACCTGTTTGCATTAGAGACATAGGTGCCAAACCAGGGATGAATTTCTGTTTTCCCATCCAGTTGTCCAAGTTGCACTTGAATTGGGTTAGGGAGGAACTCTGCTTCACATGGATGGGGAGCGTGTTCCATAGACTGGGTAGTCTCTGGGATACATACCTATCTCTCCACAAGGTCCTATTTATATCACAAGCAAGGTTCAAGTCTTTAGAATGGGTAATTCTGGTACTGTTTGTTTTGTGGATATGCAGGAGGTCTGTCAGAGTGGGTTCTCACAGTGCCCTGTATGCCAGGCATAGATCTCCCCTCAAAAGCCTTTAGGAGACAGAATACAGGGATAGGGCCTTGAGGCGGTCTGCACAGGACATATTACTTATGCCCTGTATTCTTTTAGTGAGGAACCTCTGTGGACTTTCAAGTTGTTGGGTATGCCTGGTTAGGTACATACCAAAGGGGGCATTGTACTCAATGATAGGTCTGATGAATGTCAATTACAGTGGAACAATGACTTCCTTGGGCTTAGATGCCATACCTTTGTTTATAAGTTGTGCAACATAGAATGATTTCCTCACCACTGTAGATACATGAGGATCAAAGGCTAGATTTCTGTCTTGTGTGTCTCTTAAGTCCCTGACTACTGGGTCAACTTTAAGGGGTTTGTTGTCAATAAAATAGGTACCAGGGATGGATGACTACCCAAAGGATAGTGTTATGGATTTCTTGGCAATTAGTTTTAGTCCATGGCTCTGACACCAGTTGTTTGTCTGTCAGCCACTCCTGGAGAACATTTATGTCCGTGTGAGATTCAATAACGGCTCCTAATTTGGAATCCTCTGCAAATTTATTCAGCCAGAGACCACTGACATTGGCCTTGACTTCTGAAAATTAAAGGCCAAAAAGGAGCAGTCCAAGGACTGATCCCTGAGGGACTCCACTTGTGACTGGCCTCTTTGTAGAGGTGGACTCCCCAATTCTAACTTCCTGGGTCCGGTCTGTGAGCCAGTTTGCTCTCCACCGGATGACATACAGGTTTGTACCTAACCTCTTGCGTTTGTCAACAATGCCCGAGTGGGGAATTGTGCCAAATGCCAGTGTGGACGATTTTGCCCTCATCCATTGCTTTGGTGACCTTTTCAGATAAGTCCACCAGTAGGCATGATCTGCCCTTGACAAAACCAAACTGGGTTGGGTCCAGTGTCTGGAGGTTTACTATATCTCTATTGATCATCTCCATGATAATTCTTTCCATGGTTTTACATACAAGACTAGTGAGACTTATGAGTCTGTAGTTTCCTGGGTCTGTAGAGGGCCCATCTTTGTGCAGGGAGATGACTACTGCCTTTCTCCATTCCTGAGGCATGAGGCCAGTTTGGAGGCTACAGTTAAACAGTAATACCAGAGGCCCTGATAGGTCATGTTTCATGCTATTTAGAAGGCATCCTGGGATATTGTCTGGGCCCATTGATGCAATGTTCTTCGTCGTAGAGAGAGCATTAACAACCTGTTCCCTAGTGATAGTAGGTGGAGTTATATTTGATGATATTTCCTGAGGGTAGGTTGAGGGGAAGAGAGAAGTTGGAGCTGAATTTATCAGCCAGGAGGTTTGCTGCATCTTCTGCATCAGTATAGGTGGCCCCATTTACAGTGCGCTCTGCACATAATTGTGTATTGCCTTTGAGGTTGCGGACATAGCTAGTAAAGAATGCTTTGTGGTTGTCCTTGGCCTGGAAGGCCAGACTTTCCTCAGATTTGGCTTTGGTAGACTTTATTTGTCCTGTGAGTTTTAGTTTGAGAGGGCTTTCATCCTGCTGGCTGCTGTACCTCCTAATTTTTGCCATTGTTTTCTTCCACATGTTTTACATCCAATTGATTTTGTGATTCCACCAGGGTGGCTTGTTGTTTGAGCTAGTTCTGTACTACTACTTGGTGGGAACAGCTGCCTCTATGCAGATATTCACATGCTTGTACAGGGTTTTTATGAGCAGATGTTCATCATGCATACAGCTGCCGTCAGGCGGGTTCTCAGTCGGCCGAATTCCAAAGTCTAGGTCCGGCGTCTGTTGTCGTCGCTTCTTCCCTAACGTCAGTGCGACAGGGGTATAAAGGAACCAGCCAACGCCATTTTCTTCAGTCTTTCTTGCCATGCGGTGCCCGAAGCAGAAGCAGTTCGCAAGTGCCGGTCGGCCAGCTCCTGAGATTACGAAAATTTGGAAACCGAAGTCTTCTTAAAAGCTATGTACCCCGTTGGGGAAACTTTTCTTGCCCCAGACCGATGTCAAGACAAAGTTAATAATTGTATTTCTTGTGGGAAGCAAATACCGCATAAGGATTTCCATTCCCTCTGTATACCTTGTTTAGGCCCAGACCACGACGTCTCAGTCTGTCGCTTTTGTGCTACATTCAACAAACGCACTATTAAGCGTCAGGCGGAGTTCGCCCAGCATTATTTTGGGAAAGCATTTAACTATACTATGTCGTCGGATACTCCGACTCCGGTTTTGTCTAAAAAACGCAAAGACAAGGACCGACACACGAAGTCCGCGGCCTCTACCGACACCACGCCAAAGCCGACTACGTGTGGTCCGGTTCTCAGCGAGGCGCCTACGCAGCCCCTGACTACCGACGACACTTCTTTGACTGTGTCTCCTGTGCCCGAGGTCGCAGGCTCCTCGGCCCACACTCCGACTACAGATACCGAAGCCACTCTTGGCGTTGAAACTCAGAATGTGGACAGGTCCACCTCCATTCAAGGTGTCTTCAGACCTTCCTCTTCTTTCTCCATCAAAGCTTTCACAAAGTTTAAAGCAACCATGCACTCTGAGACCAGCTACACAGGGCCCATCTCCAGGCCCCATGCCTAAGAAACAGATGCTTAAAATGGCTGAAGGTTTAATTACTCTTATCAGAGGTTCTCAGCCCCCACCGGACAAAAGGCCCAGAGTGGAGGAAGATTCCCCCTCCTCTGATCAGGGCTCCATTGTTTCAGAGCACTCTGATGATCAGGAACATTCTTACTCCCCTTTTGAAGACGCTGATGCGGAGGAGTCCATCCCTTCTGTATCCCCCCCTGAGGATTACTCATTCGGGGAAACTTTGCATACCTTAAGGGAACACTTCCACTGGGAAGGCCAAGATTATTCAGATTCCAAGAAAAGGCTCAGGGAATTTCTATTGCTACCTCAGCACAGGCCTCTGGCTATACCTCCTGTCTTGGATATCCTAGATGATGTTTACTCGGAGGCCTGCCTTAACCTGGACTCTCTACCTCCAGCTCCAGTTAAGCCTGACAGGTACTACAGGGTTCCTGACTCACACCAATTTCTATACAAAAGCCATGCTGCTGACCCAGAAACCATCTCACAGGTCCCCAAGGGAGTTAAGGCCTCCATTGCTAAAAATCCATTGCCTTCCGAGAGAGATTCCAGATCCTTAGAAAGGTGGGGAAAAAAGGTATATACCTCGGCTACCTTATCCATGAGGGCCTTAAACTGTCAGTTTCATATGCTAAAATACCAACAGTTTTTATTATCACAATTGAAAAGTAAAATGTCACAACCTGAACAACCAGACTTGAAGGAGTTGCAGGATTTGATGCATAGTGCAGAACAAGTGGGTAAGCATACCTTACAATGTGGTTTTGGTGCTCTAGAGGCCTCATGTAGAGCTGCTGTTACAGGATCAGTCATACGTAGGCATGCCTGGCTCAAGGAACAAGCCTTGCCTGATCATGTCAAAGCTAAATTACTAGACGCCCCTCTTCAAAAGGATGTACTATTTGGAGCTAATGATGGGGGGAGGTATTAAGGAAAATGGAGGAAAAGGCTAAATCAATGCAAACTGTGAAAGAATTTCTACAGGTTCAACCCCCACGTTTTAGTAGAAATTGGCCTTCCAAAAACTGGTCCTTTCCTGCCACAGACAGACCCCAAAGAGGCAGATACAGGCGCCCGAGGGGCAGAGGAAAATCCCAAGGATCGTTTTGAGGCAGACAATGGCAAGCTCCTACACAAAGAGGTGGTGAGGACAACTCACAATCTTTCAGAAAGCAAACCCAATGACTTTCCCCTTTGCATGCCAACCAGGTCTCAAATGGCAGCCCCCTTAGGAGGAAAGCTGGCATTATTTTCAAAAAAATTGGCATATTGTCACAAAGGACAAATGGATCCTGGACATTATAAACAGAGGCTACAAATTCCATTTTCACACCCTTCCAAAAATGAGAGGCATTCCAAACCTGCCACACAATCAAAGGGCAGAGGCACAAAGGCAGCTATTCAAGAGGTACCTACACCCGGACAAGGTCAAGGTTTTTATTCCAGGCTATTTCTGGTGCCAAGAAAGGGAAAAGATTGGAGACCTATTTTGGACCTATCCATCCTAAACACATTTCTACTGTTACCAAAATTCAAGATGCTCACTCTACAGCAACTTCTTCCCATGCTGGGCAAGATGTCTTGGCTGGTAACATTGGACCTCAAGGAGGCATACCTGCATGTCCCAATCAGACAAAATTGCAGAAGGTACCTCAGATTTCTTGCAGGTTCAACCCATTATCAATTCTCTGCATTGCCCTTTGGCTTATCTACTGCGCCCAGAGTATTCACGAAATGCCTGGCATCAGTAATTGCCTACTGCAGACTTCAAGGCATACAAATATACCCCTATTTGGATGACTGCCTGATCCAAGCGGACAGCAAGCACATTCTTCTGAAACATCTGGCTTATGTAATAATGTTATTGAACTCTCTGGGATACACAGTCAACAAAAAGAAATCAAGGCTGATACCCTCTCTGAAGATAATTTTCCTGGGTGCCAATTTGGACACAAACACCCAGATGGCCTACCTCACGCCAGAGAAGCACGGGCAACTAATTCAATACTTCAGAACACTAGCAAATTACACCAGGCTGACTGCAAGGAAAATCCTGCAGGCTCTGGGATTCATGGCATCTTGCATCTTACTAATCCCATGTGCAAGGCTGTATATGAGAAAACTACAATGGTGCCTGAAAAACATATGGTCTCAACACAGCCACAGTTTGGAAACAATAATACCACTAATTCCATGTCTGCAAAAGGAATTTCTGTGGTGGGCTCAAGCATGCCAAACAAACACAGGTCTTCCATTCAGTAAGCCTCAATCAAATCAAGTCATCACAACAGACGCCTCGGACTACGCCTGGGGGGGTGCACATGACAGATCGGTGCATTCAGGGCAAATGGTCCCAAAAAGAAAAGCACCTGCACATCAATCAAAAAGAAATGCTACCAGTAATAAATGCTATTATAGCTTTCAAGGACCTTCTACAACCAGGTCAACTATTGATAAGAACGGACAACACCACAGTTATGTGGTACATAAACAAACAGGGAGGAACACATTCTTACCCCCTATGCAGACTGGCCATGTCACTTCGGAACATGGCCATGGACTTACAAATGGAACTACAAGCACAGTACTTGCCAGGCAAGGAAAACACGCTGGCAGACAACCTAAGCAGGAATATGACAGATCCACACAAATGGAAATTGCATCCAAAAGTCTTTACAGAAATAATTCAAGAATGGGGAAGGCCAGACATAGATCTCTTTGCCTCCCACAAAAATCATCAATTGACAAAATTCTGCTCAAGGATCTTCCATCCAAAGGCCTGGAGAGTGGACGCTCTCTCTTTCAGTTGGACATCAATGACAGTTTATGCCTTCCCACCTCTTCCTCTGCTGCCCAAAGTTCTATTGAAGACCAGAGCAGACAGACCAAAGATGATTCTCATTGCTCCGGACTGGCCAAGGCAACACTGGTACCCACTCCTGAGGAGTCTGACGCATTCCCCACCATGGACCCTGTCTCTAATGCCTCTTCTTCTGACTCAGCACAGCTTCAAAACTCTTCACAGCCAGCTAAAAACAATCAGTCTAGCCGCATGGAAGATACCTTAGCATCACAACAGGCCCTACTCTCCAAGGAGGTGCAGGATGTCATTTTGGAGGCCAGAAGGCCATCGACTAGAAAAGCTTACTCCACAAAATGGAAACGTTTTTGTGTCTGGAATGAGAAAAAGGGCCAGGATCCTGGAAAACTGGATTTACCTCGAATACTACAATATTTGGCTGAACTGCTAAGCAGTGGACTTTCTTTCTCCTCCATCAAAATCCATGCCTCAGCCATTTCTGCAGAATACAACACTGATCCACCTTTATTCTCTCACCCTCTCTTAAGACAGTTCCTCAGAGGGGATAAGAATTTAAGACCTCCAAGGAAACAACCAATACCTGCTTGGGATCTTAATTTCATTCTGGAAAAACTGACCTTGCCTCCCTTTGAGCCAGCTGCCTCATCAGATTTGCAATATTTGTCCTGGAAAACAGCCTTCCTTCTGGCTATCACCTCAGCTTGTAGAGTTTCAGAACTATAGGCTCTCATGGCTGTCCAGCCTTTTATCATCTTCCATCAGGACAGTTTCCTTACGAACCAACCCGTCCTTTATGCCTAAAGTGGTATCCAGGGTAGCTTTAAATCAGGCCATACATTTACCTACCTTTTATCCTAATCCTCAAAACAAAGGGGAGAGATTACTACATTCCTTAGACATCCACAGACAACTGCGTTAGTATTTGGACAGAACAAAGCCTTTCAGAAAATCAGAACAGCTCTTTGTGACCTATGCGGTAGGAGCTCAAGGAAAGCCAATTTCCAAACAGACAATCTCAAAATGGATAGCCCACTGCATACGCTTTTGCTATTCCTTTCATGGCAAAACTGTACCTACAGGCATTAGAACTCATTCCACCAGGGCCACAGCCACCTCTGCAGCCTTTCTCAGAGGAGTTCCTACCAAGGATATTTTGGAAGCAGCCACTTGGAGTTCTGTGCATACCTTCTCCAAGCACTACAACCTACCATTATGCTCCAAATCTAGAGCAGGCTTTGCCACTGCAGTCTTGCAGGGCATTTTGGCTCCTCCTAGTTCCACCTAGTGCCTTCCACCCCTTTCTTAGCTTTGGGATTCTACCCATCTGTTATAACTGCAGCTGTATGCACGATGAACATATTACAGTTTTGTACCTACCATAAATGTAGATGTTCAAGTGCTAATACAGCTGCAGTCCAGGTTTCCCTCCCTCCTTCCCCTCTTGGGCCAGGCCTATAGGCTAACACATCCTCATACAACCTGATTGGGGCATTCATTTATGATGTATTTGCTTGCAACTACTGTATTTTGATTATATTGCACTGCATTATTACACAAATTTATGTATTGCCTTCCTTCTGGGGGGCACCTGACATCTGGGGCAAGAAAAACTGAAGAAAATGGCATTGTCTGGTTCCCTTATACCCCTGTCGCACTGACATCAGGGAAGAAGCGACGACAACCGACGCCGGACCTAGACTTTGGAATTCGGCCGACCGAGGACCCGCCTGACGGCAGGAGAACCCATCTGTTATGACTGCAGCTGTATTAGCACTCAAACATCTACATTTATGGTAGGTACAAAACTGTACTTTCTGCATAGGCAAAAGTGTTTTCAGGGTTTATGGGGGCTTGCAGTTTTTCCAGGTTCTCACTTAATAGCAGGAGGTTAGCCTTAGAATAGTTCCTGAATATTTCTTGTTTAGCTGGGGTCCAGGTTTTATTTTTACTTCAAAGGAGACCATTTAGTGATCTGACCTTACCAGGGAAGGCATTACAGTAGGGGGTGTGGAGCATTCTCCCATATAATGTGGACCAGGTCCAGTATGGTTGCACCCCTGGTTGGTGTATTGACTATCTGCTCCAGGGAGTTTGTTTTTACAAAAATCGAGGAATCTCTGTGCATGCAAGTTTGATGTCATATAGGATTCCCAGTTAATTGTTGGGTAATTAGTCACCCATGAATATGGTATTGGGTTGGATGATTAGTGTTTCTAATAAGTTTAAATACATGGTATGGGTTTCCTGGGTCATAGAGGGGGACCTGTAGCTTGCAAGGAAGTGGTGTTGGATTTTACCTTTGGCGATTTGAACATGGAGCAACTCGTGCATTGTCTTCTTTGACCAGCCTTGAAGTATGTTCATTTTTTATATAAATAGAGACACCTCCACCTTTAGTCCATGCCTGTGAAGTAGCTGGTCTAAATGTGTGGAAGGCATTATAACTTTTGTACTGTTGGTGTGCTCTCAGTGGCTTTAAACCATGTCTCAGTGACTGCACAGACATTGTCATTCTCTAGGGTAAACAGAGCTTCTAGGGAGTGGAGTTTTTTGTTTAGGCTCCTAGCATTGTGCAGTAATACCTTCAGGTTTTCTTGGTTTTGATTTGCTATGTCGTAAGTACTTTGATATTGCCTAAAAAAGGCACTATGGGGGAAGACAATGTTTTAGCTAGCGTTCGAAAGCCTAGAGGGGAGAGGTGTAGTCCATCCCTGGCAAAGCAGCATCCATCAGCTTGGATTGAAGAATACTGATTCCAGACAGTGACATTGTTTCTTCAGCACTGCTTAAAATTTTGAGTAAGATGTAGTACAATGACGTCTTGCATTCTAAATTCAAAGAGGATTGTAATCTAGTCATCACCACAAGGAATGGGCACTTATTGCCATTTTCAAGACACTTTAGATGATTTCAGTCATCCTTTTGAAATTAATGCTGTTCAATCAGAGTGCATGTTCTGAAGTATCACTTTCCTGTCCCTTTGGTGACAAGTAAATCTTAAAAGGTTTTTAAAGGGGATCATCCATTTAAGACCAGTGAACTTTAAGCACATTCTTATAGAAATACCTGATGTACATCGTGTTACCCTGCTGCAGTCATCACACTTGGGTTATCCTGTCGTCAGGCGGTCCCGCAGTCGGCCGGAATTCCAAAGTCTTGGTCCGGCGTTGGTTGCTATCACTTCTTCCCTGATGTCAGTGCACCAGGGGTATATGTAATGCATCCAACGCCTTTTTCTCCAGTCTTTCTTGCCGCGCGGTGCCCGAAGCAGAAGCAGTCGAATTTCAGATCAGAAGTCTTCAATAAAGCTAAGTACCCCATTGGGGAACCTTTTCTTGCCTCAGACCGATGTCAGAAAAAGTTAATAATTGTATTTCTTGTGGGAAGCAAATACCTCATAAGGATTTTCATTCTTACTGCATACCTTGCCTAGGCCCAGACCAACACGTCACTGGTTGTCGTTTTTGTGCTAGGTTTAATAAGCGTACTATAAAAAGACGCTTTGATTTTGCACAACACTATTTCAGTAGCAAATTTAACTACACAATGCCATCGGTGCAACCAACTACCGGCGTGCACAAAAAGCACAAGGATAAGAACAGGCAGCCTAGACCCAAGACAGACTCCGAGGCCTCGGCTGGACCGGTCTCCGGTGAGGCTCCGACGCAGCCCCTGACTACCGCAGATTTGGAACCCGAGGCCGCTTCGGAGCTTTTGGCGGAGAGCGCAAGGCCAACGCAGCCATTTTGTTCAGCCCCTACCGATGACTCTGTAGAAAGAGATGTCTGTGCTGCAGAAACACCTTCGGTTTTTGAAGGCGTCTTCAGACCGACGACGCTCACCATAAAAACGTATCCTAAACTTAAGACTCCTATTAAACCTAAAAAGACTGCACTGCAGTCTCCAGTTCAAGGACCCATGCCTAAGAAACAGATGCTTAAAATGGCTGAAGATTTGATCTCTTTAATCAGGGGTTCCCAACCCCCACCTGACAAAAAGCCTAGACAAGAGGAAGATTATGCCTCCTCTGATCAAGTGTCTATTTCCTCAGGTTCCTCTGAGGACCAGGATTACTCCTTCTCCCCTTATGAAGATTCCGATACTGAGGATTCTATTCAGTCAGCTTCTCCTCCTGAAGACTACTCCTTTGGGGAAACTTTACACACTATGAGAGAACATTTTCACTGGGAAGGTCAGGACTACTCTTGACTCAAAGAAAAGGCTCAGAGAGTTTCTTTTACTCCCCCAGCACAGACCACTTGCCATCCCCCCAGTTTTAGACATTGTGGATGATGTTTACTTAGAATCTAGTTTGAACCCAGATTCTCTGCCTCCTGCTCCAGCCAAACCAGACAAATGCTATAGAGTGCCTGATTCACACAAATTCCTTTATAAACGTCCTGTTGCCTCCTTTATAAACGTCCTGTTGCTGATCCAGAGACTATCTCCCAGGGTCCCAAAGGGGCTAAGGCTTCTATGGCAAAAAATCCTGTACCCTCTGAAAGGGACTCCAGAGCACTAGACAGGTGGGGGAAAAAGGTTTACACCTCAGCCACTCTAGCTATGAGAGCACTAAATTGCCAATTTCACATGCTAAAATATCAGCGATTTCTCATGTCTCAGCGAAAACAAAAAATGAGCACACTCCCTCAACAGTCTGAATTGAAAGAAATGCAGGATCTGTTGCATGCAGCTGAACAGGTGGGCAAACATACTTTACAATGTGGTTTTAATTCTTTGGAGGCTTCCTGCAGAGCAGCTGTCACTGGGTCTGTTATACGTAGACATGCTTGGTTAAAGGAACAAACTCTGCCTGATCATGTTAAAGCAAAGCCTCTAGATGCTCACTTATAGCAGAATGTTCTATTTGGAGTTAAGGCAGAAGAAGTCTTAAAGAAAAAGAAAATGGAGGATAAGGCAAAATCTATGCAGACAGTCAAAGATTTTCTACAGGTACAGCCCCCTCGCTTCAGCCGAAATTGGCCAACTAAAAATTGGTCCTTTCCAGTTACTGACAGACCACAGAGGGGTAAATACAGACATCCAAGAGGCAGAGGACAACCACAAGCCCAATACAAACCTCGACAATAGGGCACTGCAACACAGAAGGGAGGAGAAGACAGGCCCCAATCCACCAGAAGGCAAACTCAATGACTTGCACCTCATCTGGCCAAGCAACAGTCTCTTGGCAGCTCCCTTGGGAGGAAAACTCGCACTTTTTTTCAGACAACTGGCACATTGTCACAAAGGACAAATGGGTCCTAGACATAATTTCACGAGGATACAGATTCCATTTCCACACCTTGCCAATGAAAAGCGGAATGCCAAACCTGCCACAAAATCAATGGGCAGAGGCACAAAAACAAATTACAGCTCTCATGGATATGAGAGCCATTCAACTGGTACCTACACGAGAGCAAGGCCAAGGATTTTACTCAAGACTCTTTCTAGTCCCCAGAAAGGACAATGCCTGGAGACCAATTCTGGACCTTTCAATTCTAAACACCTTCTTACAAGTACCCAAATTCAAGATGCTAACACTACAGCTGCTTCTTCCCATGTTGGGCAAGAAAGCATGGCTAGTAACGTTGGACCTCAAGGAGGCATACCTGCATGTCCCTATCAAACAAAGTTGCAGAAGATACCTCCGTTTCATTGCAGGTTCAACCCATTACCAATTCTCTGCACTGCCCTTTGGCTTATCTACTGCGCCCAGGGTCTTCACAAAATGCCTGGCACCAGTAATTGCATACTGTAGACAAAGAGGAATTCAAATATACCCATACCTGGATGACTGCCTAATTCAAGCAGAAAGCAAGGACATCCTCTTACAACATCTGGCTTTTGTAAAACATCTTCTAAGTTGCCTGGGGTACACAGTAAACGAAAAGAAATCAAAACTAGTGCCCTCACAAAATATGGCATTCCTGGGTGCCAGCTTGAATACAATGGCCCAGAAGGCTTATCTGACTCCAGACAAAGAACTACAACTGACTCAATATTTCAAAACAATGGCAACAAAGGCCCTACTTCCTGCAAGAAAAATTCTGCAGGCCTTGGGCTTCATGGCATCTTGCATACTACTAATACCATTTGCAAAGCTGCATATGAGGAAATTACAGTGGTACCTAAAAAGTGTATGGTCTCAACACAGCCACAGCTTGGACACAATGATCTCTCATTCCATGCCTACAACAGGAATTTCTATGGTGGTTACAGGCATGTCACCTCAACAAGGGTCAGCCTTTCACCTTGCCCCCAGCCAGGCAAACTATGACAACAGATGCATCGGACTACGCCTGGGGGGGCACACATGGCAGGACAGTGCATTCAAGGCGTATGGACTGCAGATCAAAGAAATCTGCACATCAATCAAAAAGAGATGCTAGCTCTTCAGAATGCTCTGACAGCCTTTAAGAACCTATTACATCCAGGACAACTTACAATAAGGATGGACAACACCACAGTAATCTGGTACATAAACAAACAAGGAGGTACACACTCCTACCCCCTATGCAGACCAGCAATGACATTGTGGAACACAGCACTGGCTTACCAAGTTCAGTTACAAGCTCAATTCCTGCCAGGAAAAAAGAACACATTGGCAGACGACCTCAGCAGAAACATCATGGATCCCCATGAGTGGAAGCTGGATCCACAAGTATTTGCAATGATGACTCAGAAATGGGGCCTTCCAGATATAGACCTGTTTGCCAGCCCCCAAAACTATCCGCTAACAAAATTTTGTACAAGGACACTTCATCAAGCTTGGAAAATGGATGCACTCTCATTCAGTTGGAAAAACCTGACAGTATATGCCTTCCCTCCATTGCCTCTCCTCACAAAGGTGCTACTGAAAATCAGAAAGGAGAGACCACGACTGATACTTATAGCCCCAGACTGGCCACGCCAGCACTGGTACCCACTATTAAGGAATATGGCCCAAGGCCCACCTTGGATTTTGCCACAAATTGCTAATTTGCTCACACAGCAAATCAATCAGATTCTACACAGCCAGCTCAAAACCTTAAATCTGGCTGCATGGCAAATCAACTAAGCATCCAGCCAGCTCCTCTTTCACAAGCAGTTATGGAGGTGGTTCTGGAAGCTAGGAGGCCCAGAACCAGGAAGGCTACTTGGACAAATGGAAAAGATTTTGCGCCTGGAACCAAGCTAAAGGCCAAAACACACTTCAGCCTCACATGCCTCAGATTCTACAGTATTTAACTGAGATGTTGCACAAAGGATTTCCCTTTTCTTCCATTAAAATCCATGCATCTGCTATTTCAGCCCACTACAACACGGATCCACCCTTATTTTCACATCCACTTCTAAGGCAGTTCCTCAGAGGGGCAAAAAACATTAGACCCCCCCAGGAGAGCACCTGCACCAACATGGGACCTCAATTTTGTTCTGGAAAAACTTACGCTACCTCCCTTTGAACCAGCTTTCTCTGCACATCTACAGTTTCTATCATGGAAGACTGCCCTGCTGCTAGCAATAACTTCAGCTAGAAGAGTCTCAGAGCTGCAGGCACTAATGGCAGTGGAACCTTTCCTCATTTTCCATCAAGATAGAGTTTCTCTACGTACTAATCCTTCCTTCATGCCTAAGGTGGTTTCCAGTGTGGCTTTAAATCAAACCATCCACTTACCCACCTTTTTCCCAAATCCACAGAACAAAGGAGAAAGACTCCTGCATTCCTTGGACATTCACAGGCAACTTCGTTACTACTTGGATAAAAGTAAGGATGTTCTTCGTCTTCCATTGCTGCAGTCCTGACTATTGGGTATAGTCCGCGTCCAGTCGGCCCGAATACCAGAGTATAAGGCTGACGTCGGTCAGGGCGCATTAGACTGACGTCAGTACGTCAGGGTACTAATGCGCATGACCGACGTCATATCCTCAGTCTTTTTTGCCGCATGGTCCGATGCAGAAGCAGTTTTGCGAGTGCAGGTTGGCGTTCTGAAATATTTCCGAAACCGGAGTTTCAGACCGAAACAGAGTTGGCTAAGTACCCCGTTGGGGAACATTTTGGTTTTTTCTTGCCTCAGTATTTTACCGGATGTCAGAAAAGTGAATAACTGTATTTCTTGTGGGAAACAGATACCTCATAGGGATTATCATACCTTGTGTATACCTTGTTTAGGGCCTGAGCACGGCGTTGTTGGTTGCCGCTCTTGTGCTAGGTTTAACAAACGCACTATTAAGAGGAGGTTAGACTGTGCCAGGTTAGTGTTTGGGAAGCGTTGCAATTATAAAATGCCGTCGGATGCTCCGGCGCCGCTTCCTCAAGAAGCGCAAGGATAAAACAGTGAAGCCTAGGGTTGATGAACCGGCAGTCCCGGACGTCGGTTCTTTAGAAGGCTCAGTGGAGCCGGAGGTTTTGCCAGGAGTTTCCATGGAGTCCCAGGCAGAAACTATACTATTACAGGATGTGCCTTCTCAGGAGGTAGGCCAGGCTGAGGGGCTTCTCAGGTGACTGTTCTTCCCTCTCTTCCCAAGGTAGTTAGAGCCTCTCCTTCTGTTGCCAAAACTTCTTTGAGAGGTAGGCCTAGTTCAGCTTCAGTGGGGGCTTCTCCTAGCATTTCGGGTTCTGTACCTAAGAAACATATGCTTAAAATGGCAGAAGATTTGATTACTATGATTAGAGGTTCTATGCCCCCGCCTGATAAGAGGCCTAGGGTGGAACCGGAGTTTGATAGTTTTGAACAGTGTTCAGAGGCTTCAGAATCTTCTGTGGAAGATATGCAGGAGTATCCTACTTATTCTGATTCTGATGTGGATGATTCCACTCCTACAGCTTCTCCGCCTGAGGATTTCTCATTTTCAGAGACTCTGCATTCCATGAGGGAGCACTTTAAATGGGAAGGCCAGGATTACTCTGATTCAGGAAAAGGCTTAGGGAATTCTTGTTTTACCCCAGCATAGGCCTTTAGCTATTCCTCCTGTGTTGAATGTGGTGGAAGATGTTTTGCAGAGGCTTCCCTGAACCCTGACTCTTTGCCTCCTGCTCCTGTTAAGCCTGATAGGTATTATAGGGTGCCCGAAGCTCATAAATATTTGTTTAAGAGTCCTAGGGGACCCAGAAACTATTTCTCAAGGGCCTAAGGGTGTAAAGGCTTCTGTGGTTAAAAATCCTGTTCCCACTGATAAAGAGGCAAGGGCTTTGGATAGGTGGGGAAAGAAAGTGTATACTTCTTCCACTCTAGCCATGAGAGCATTGAATTGTCAGTTTCACATGCTTAAATATCAGAATTATCTCCTTTCACAATTGAAATCTAAGGTGGATGCTTTGGCGGAAGGTATTGAGTGTAAAGAGTTGCTGGATTTGGTTCACGTGTCTGAACAAGTGGGTAAGCATTCTTTGCAATGTGGTTTTGATGCTGTACAGGCCTCCTCGAGGGTGGCTGCTACCAGTTCTGTTCTTCGCAGGCATGCTTGGTTGAAGGATCAGAATTTAGCTGAGCATGTTAAGACAAGGATTTTGGATGCTCCTTTACAGTCTGATGTGTTGTTTGGATCGCCTGTGGAAGCAGTTTTAAAGAAAATGGAGGACAAAGCTAAGTCTATGCAAACTGTTAAAGATTTTTTGCAGGTGCAGCCACCAAAGTTTAGTAGAAATTGGCCTGCTAAGGGGTGGACATTTCCTGCTTATGATTCCCAGTCTAGGGGTAGGTCTAGACGTGGTAGGGGCAGGGCTCAAGGTTCTTTTAGGCCTAGAACAGGGAGTTCACCTGCTCAGACTTCTGGTGAGGGCAGGGGTCAGTCCTTTCGTAAACAAACCCAATGACCTGTCTTTTCAGCTGCCAGCAGATTCTCGTTTGGCAGCTCCTTTGGGAGGAAGACTGTCTCTTTTCAAAGAAAATTGGGATTTAATTACTCAAGACAAATGGGTGTTGGATATCATTCACCACGGTTACAGATTTTATTTCCATACAATGCCCCCTTTCAAAGGCATGCCAGACGTTCCTCCTCCACAAAGAATAGAGGCTCACAAGCAAGTTTCTCAGTTACTTCACATAGGGGCCATTCAACCAGTCCCTGTATCAGAAAGGGGCCTAGGATTTTATTCTCGCCTGTTCCTTGTACCAAAGAAGGGGAACACGTGGAGACCAATTTTGGATTTATCTCTCCTCAACACGTTTTGGACATTCCCAAGTTCAAGATGTTGACGTTACAACAGCTTTTACCTCTGCTGGGCAAAGATCACTGGATGGTAACTTTAGATCTCAAGGAAGCTTACCTTCATGTGCCTATAAGGCTAAGTTGCAGGAAGTATCTGCGGTTTCGAGCTGGAAATTCTCATTATCAGTTCTCTGCATTGCCCTTTGGCTTATCTACTGCCCAGAGTATTCACAAAGGTTCTGGCTCCAGTGATAGCTTACTTCAGGCTTCAAGGAATTCAAATCTATCCTTACTTGGACGACTGCCTGATTCTGGCTCAAGAAAAGGAAGACCTTCTACAGCATCTGGAATATGTTATAGCAGTGCTAAGATGCCTAGGGTATTCTGTGAGCGAAATAAAGTCCAGTCTAGTACCCTCTCAAGACATGTGCTTTCTGGGTGTGAGACTGAATACAGCAGCCCAGATGGCCTTTTAACCCCGGACAAACAAAAGAGTCTGTCACTTTACTTCCATCAACTATCTCATCAGTCCGTGCTGACTGCAAGGACAGTCCTTCAAGCATTAGGGTTCATGGCATCTTGTATTCTGGTGCTTCCCAATGCCAAACTGCATATGAGGAAGCTACAATGGTATCTCAAAATGTATGGACACAGCACTGCCAGGATTTGGACACTGTCATTCAAATAATACCTTGCCTTCAAAAGAATTCTTGTGGTGGGCTCAGGAATGTCACCTAAACAAGGGACTCTCTGTGACCCGGCCAGAGGCAAGTCAGATCTTAACGACAGATGCCTCGGACATTGCTTGGGGAGCTCATCTAAATGGAAAGTGGATACAAGACAAGTGGCCTGCCAGACTACAGCATCTACATATCAACATGAAAGAGATGTTAGCAGTCCAGTTTGCATTAATGGCTTTCAAGGAGTTACTTCTTCCAGGGCAGGTGTTGATTCTAACAGACAACACAACTGTCATGTGGTACATCAACAAGCAAGGGGGAACACATTCTTATCCTCTATGCAGGCAAGCAATGATTTTATGGGAGACTGCGCTAAGCCTGCAACTAACTCTTCAGGCAAGGTTTCTGCCAGGAGCACAGAACTCCTTAGCAGATGTGTTAAGCAGACAAATCATGGATCCCCACGAGTGGAAACTGGATCTTCATGTATTTCAGAAACTGACAGTGTCATGGGGAACTCCAGACATAGATCTGTTCGCTTCTCCACTAAACCACCAGCTGCCAAAGTATTGCACAAAGGGGTTTCATCACACAGCTTGGAAAGTGGATGCTCTGTCTTTCAGTTGGAAAAACCTTCATGTGTATGCCTTTCCACCTCTGCCTCTTCTTCCAAAGGTACTATTAAAGGTCAGACAAGACAGGCCAAGGATGATTTTGATAGCTCCAGATTGGCCTCGGCAACACTGGTACCCACTACTACGGAGTCTGGTAAAGAAGCCTCCATGGCCTTTACCTCTGATTCCTCATCTGTTATCTCAGAAGGACGGTCATCTGCTCAATGTCAAGCTTCACTCTCTTCATCTAACAGCCTGGCATATTCTGTGTTGAAACACAGCAGGTCTCAACTTCCTCAACAAGTTTTAAATGTGATTATGGAAGCTAGAAGACCTAGTACAAGGAGAGTGTACGCAGAAAAATGGAAGAGATTTTTATTTTGGAGTACAGCAAAGAATTTGGAGATTTCTGAGCCTAATTTGAGTGTGGCTCTTCAATATCTTACTGAATTATTGGACAAAGGTTTGTCCTTCTCTTCCATTAAGATTCATGCTGCAGCAGTTTCAGCTCACTATGATTGTGACCCACCTTTGTTTTCGCATCCTTTGTTCAAGCAGTTTCTTAGAGGGGCAAAGAATATAAGACCCCACGTAGAGCTCCTACTCCTGCTTGGGATCTCAATTTTGTGTTGGAAAAACTTACTCTACAACCTTTTGAGCCTGCAGCTACTGCTGAATTGAAATACTTGTCATGGAAGACTGCTTTTCTGTTGGCTATTACTTCTGCAAGAAGGGTGTCTGAGTTGCAGGCCCTTATGGCAGTAGAGCCTTTTGATTTTCCATAAGGATAGGGTATCATTACGTACTAATCCTTCTTTTATGCCTAAGGTGGTTTCTAGTGTGGCTTTAAACCAAACTATTCATTTGCCTACGTTTTTGCAGACCCTCAAAATAAAGGGGAAAAGATTTTGCACACTTTAGATGTACACAGGCAATTGCGTTATTATTTAAGCAGGACTAAGGATTTTAGGCAGTCTCAGCAATTGTTTGTTTCTTTTGCTTTGAGTTCACAGGGCAAGCCTGTGTCAAAACAAACTATTTCTAGGTGGATTGGCTTTTGCATTGCATTTTGTTATTCCCATCATGGCAAGGAGATTCCAGCTGGGATTAGGCCTCATTCCACTAGGGCTACTGCCACTTCAACAGCATTTCTAAGGGGTGGCAACTAAGGATATTTTGGAAGCAGCTACTTGGAGTTCAGTGCATACTTTCTCTAAGCATTATCACCTTCCTATCTACTCTAAGTCTAGGGCTGGTTTTGCCACAGCTGTTTTGCAAGGCATGTTGTCAGCTCCTACTTCTTTATGATTTGCCAGCCTCCCTTACCTCTGCTTTGGGATTCTACCCAATAGTCAGGACTGCAGCAATGGAAGGCGAAGAACATAGTACAGTTTTGTACCTACCATAAATGTAGATGTTCGAGGATTCCATTGCTGCAGTCAATTTACCCTCCCTCCTTCCCTCTGTATTTAGGTGTGGTTGTGTAGGTGGCTTTACATGCTTACATTTGTGTATATATTGTTGTATATATTGTACATGTTTTTGGTGCAGGTTTTTTGGGACTTGTCTTTTTAGGGCCTTCTGACATCTGGGGCAAGAAAAGACTGAGGATATGACGTCGGTCATGCGCATTAGTACCCTGACGTACTGACGTCAGTCTAATGCGCCCTGACCGACGTCAGCCTTATACTCTGGTATTCGGGCCGACTGGACGCGGACTATACCCAATAGTCAGGACTGCAGCAATGGAATCCTCGAACATCTACATTTATGGTAGGTACAAAACTGTACTTTTTCAGGAAATCTGACCAGCTCTTTGTATCCTATGCTACAGCTTCACAAGGGAAGGCTATATCTAAACAAACCATTTCCAAATGGATAGGACATTGCATTCGTTTTTGCTACACCCATCATGGAAAACCAGTTCTTGCTACCATTAGGCCCCACTCTACCAGGGCAACAGCTACATCTACAGCCTTCCTCAGGGGGGTTCCAACCAAGGAGATGTTGGAAGCTGCAACTTGGAGTTCAGTACACAGCTTTACCAAACACTTCCACTTACCACTTTACTCTAAGACTAGAGCTGGCTTCGCTACTGCAGTTCTGCAGGGCCTTCTAGCCTCCTCTAACCCTCTATGAATCCTCCGCCCATCCTTAGCTTTGGGATTCTACCCAAGTGTGATGACTGCAGCAGGGTAACACGATGAACATAGTACAGTTTTGTACCTACCATAAATGTAGATGTTCGAATGTACACCCTGCTGCAGTCCAGGTTACCCCCCCTCCATCCCCTCTGATCTGACTAAATCTCTACAAAACCTTCCTAATGTATTTGATTATAGCTAGAGGGATTTTGTGTTTGTGCTAAAAACTTCATAAATTGGTACTAATTACTGACCACCTTTTTGGGGGCACCTGACATCTGGGGCAAGAAAAACTGAAGAAAATGGCGTCGGATGCATTATATTTACCCTTGGCGCACTGACGTCAGGGAAGAAGTGTCAGCAACCGACACCGGACCAAGACTTTGGAATTCTGGCCGACTGCGGGACCACCTGACGACAGGATAACCCAAGTGTGATGGCTGCAACAGGGTGTACACTCGAACATCTACATTTATGGTAGGTACAAAACTGTACTTTTTTTGTCACTAATCACAATAGCGAAAAGAATATTCCAACTGCTGTCCTTAATGCCCAGCCATTCTTGCATGGTCCAGAATAGTGTGATAATATCACTTAAAACTAATTCTTCTTGTATGCTAAAAGTTGCATCAGCTGTGTTGTAGAGATAGTTTGTTCACTTGCTAATTTTTATCCTCATTGGGATAGATATGTTGTTTAACCTTGGAAATTTACAGACATTTGAGGTATACCAGAAAATATTTTTTCAGGAAGACTGATCTGCACATTTGTCTTCTTTAAGAAATAATAAAAAGATGATGTGTTTATGTCAAAATGAACACTACCTTGGGGGCGTGGCCAAAATGCTGACTGACTGTGTCCTGGATCAACTTATCCACACCCCCACCAGGGGCAACAATATCCTAGACCTGATCATTACCAACATGAGTAACCGGTGTTCCACACCTGAAGTCAACTCCTTGGTCAGACCCGACCATAAGCTAATCGCCCTAGATATCCATATCCCACCCCACCCCACCCCCCATTAAGGAAACCACGATAAAAAAATTCTCCAAAGCCAACTTCATGCTTCTTAAGACAGAAGTGAACTTCAGGACACCCATGCAGATGGACAGTACAGTTACGACTACTGAATCCTACAGAAATGCACTCTATAAGCACTTTACATGAGTGCATGGATCGTGCTATCCCAAACAGAACCAAGATCTGTCCTCCAAAAAAAGGAAACCAATCTGGTGGTCCCCTGCCATAAACTCTACAACAGAAGGAAAAAACTGTTGCAAAAGAGAGTAAAATCCCATGAGTGGAGGAGCTTCCCTGGTCAGCCTCAATAAGAAGCTAAGATCCCTTATAAGATCCTCCAAAGCTAGCTACAAAAACAGAATTGCCACTGATTCTAAGGACAGCCACAAAGCATTCTATAGCTATGTCAAGAATCTCAGTGGCAACACCCATATCTGCTTTGAGTTACAGCACAATGGCACGGAAATTACAGAGCCAACTGATGTTGCCAACATCCTGGCAGATAGGTTCAGTGCTAACTTTACCCCGCTCTCACCCCCTAAAGGGGCCGTATTTGTACAGGAAGAATGCAGTGTCCCTGTAATCACAACTATGCAGGTAAAAGCTGCACTTTGTAAAACCAAAAACACCGCATCCATGGGACCGGACATCCCTGGCTGCGTTTTACAAGAACTTCAGAACGAACTGGCTCCCCACCTAAAGCACCATGTTCAATCATAGCCTCGCATCAGGCTTTGTGCCCACTGAATGGCACACAGCAACAGTTATTGCACTCCACAATGTGGGAGCCACCACTGAACCCTGGGAACTATCGCCCTATTATCCTGATAAGCCTGATCTGTAAGGCCATGTAACGTATCATCCTGGAAGTCATAAACAAAGACATTGGTAATTTCCAAACTCTGGACCTCACCCAGTTCGGGTTTGTGAAAGGCAGATCATGCCTCCTGAACCTGATTGACTTCTTTGAGGCTTTCACCAAAGTTATAGATGAGGGTAAGGTGGTTCACACAGCCTATCTTGACCTCGCCAAGGCTTTTGATACCATCCCCCATTCTGAAATTATAGATAAACTCACTAAACTATGTATAAATCCTTACGTCACAAGATGGGTTGCCAACTGGCTCACTGACAGAACCCACACTGTAAAAGTTGCAGACTCCAAATCTGACTTCAAACCAGTGACAAGTGAAGTACCACAGGGTTCAGTCCTGGGACCTCTCCTGTTTGGTATCTACTTCTCTGAAGTACAGGCTAAAACAGAAAGCCTTTGGCTGATGAAGTTTGCAGATGACTGCAAACTAGGAGCCATAGTAGAGTCCTCAAATGATGTGGACATCCTACAGAAGTGTCTTACAGAGACAGATGCCTGGTGTCAGAGCCATGGCCTCAAGCTGAGTGCCAAAAAGTGCATTGTCATCACCTTTAGTAAAAACTCTGTACCCATGAGCTACCACATAGGCGGCAGTCTACTTAACGCCGAATGTGTGATGAGACCTTGGGACCCAAGTGGACAGTAGTCTCTCCTTTGATAATCACATTGCCACAGTATTCAGGAAATCCTTCTACGTGGCACACTGCATCACAAAAGGGTTCTCAACCAGGAAAAAAGAGGTCATTGTTCTCCTCTACTCGACACTCATTAGACCCATTATATAGAATACAATGCCCCTTTTGGAATGTACCTCACAAGACATCAGCAGCTGTAAAGGCCACAGAAGTACCTCACAAAGAGGATTACTGGCCTCAAACAGATGCCCTACACTGACCATCTCAAAAAAACTCCAGCTTTACTCCATAGCATATCGCCTACTCTGAGGTGATCTCTGCCTAACATATAAAGCTATGTCAGACCCAGAGCTGTTGGACATGCTGCACCTAAACAAATTCCAATCCCTCCAAGCTACATGCTCTAGGGACCTAAACCTTGTCATCACAATAAACAGGACATGCTGGAGGGATAGATTCCTGTCCCAGAGACTTCCCATACTCTGGAACAAGCTACCCATCTATGTTGGGCAAAGTTCCTCATTTTGCACTCTTCAAAAAAAATCTTGATGAGTGGATGGGAAATAGGAAATACACCTCGATGATCACTTCTGTGGCTCTGCTCAACAGTTTTAATTACTCCTTTCAGTTTTTTCAACAAATACTTTTAAGATATAATATCTAGAGAAGAAATATTCAAAAAAGAACTGTTTAATTTCATAATTTCATGTCAAAATACCACTTATAAGTTAGAATTCTTCAAACTCAAAATGAACCAAACAAATGGAACCTCTCAGGACTCATCACTAAGGAAGGATATATAGTTTGTTCTTACCAGTTTACCAGAGATTTCTCTTAAGATGGACAAAATGGACAACAAAATAGAGAACTTCAAAGAAAATACTTCAAGACAAATGTAACAAATACAAGAAACTTTAAATCAATAAAAAATACAGATTTCCAGGATAGAAGATGCCCTGAATGACTTTGAAGGAAGACTAACAGAAGATGAACATAACTTGGCATTTTTACTGAAACAAAACACCTTGTTGCTGGAAAAGATATATGATTTAGAAAATAGATCCCGCAGAAACAATATCAGAATTTTTGGACTACCTGAAGGTATTGAAAATGACATGTCAAACATTTTAACAACTTGGATCCCTAAAACTCTTGAACTCCCAGAAGATATGTCTTTTGGCAGTGAATGAGCCCACAGATCTCTATCCAAAACCACACCCCTTTTAAAGAAGTCAAATCCAAGATCTACAATAGTAGGATTTTTCTCTACACAAGATAAAGATTTAATCCTAAAGACAGCTTGAGCTAAGTCTCCTATAAAAATTTAGGACCAAACAGTAAAGTTTGACAGTGACTTTTCCACTGCAGTGATGACTAGAACAACAACCTTTATACCTTTAATAAAAGAACTCGAAAAAGTATGTCTGCTATTCCCAGACTGAAAATATTTCTTACAGATGAAACTAAAATCTTTGAATATCTGGACAATGCTATATCTTACTTAAAATCAAAAAAGTACTGGATAAAACAGAAGATGTGGAATAACAGCTCATTAAAGAGACAAGCAGAAAAAAATAATTGGAATACCCATGAAAAGAAGAAAAATAACTTATTTGTTCTTTTATCTAACCACAAAGTAACCAAATATGTTCATTTAACACAGCTAAGCAATTTAAGTTCTACAATGTAATGGAGAATATCAGACTCTACATCCACCAGTACCATATAAAAAAGTAGTTTCAGTTATTTAATATGTATCTCCACAGTACTGTCTACACTTGTAGTTTTAATATACTTCTATATTAATATTTAAGGCAACATTTTCCTATATTTATCTTATTACATAAATATTATATAAAAATATTTATTTTGCAACTCATTTGCATTTTGATAAAACCTTTAGAGTTAAAATCTACTTAACAGTGACACTGTAAGAATTTATTGAATGTTTTTTAACTGGAATATAAGATAGCCACAGATCTAAGTAGATGTTACTGCACTCTTATATGCTGCCCTTTTACAGAATCAGAGGTTCTAGTGTACAAAAAAGTAGATCTTGTTGCACTTCTTTTTTTCCTCTTTTTGGTGATTGATGTAATCTAATGATTGTAAACAAGTCTGAGCAGACTTTAATACAGTGTATGTTTAGAGATGAAACTGTGTGTAATGGTTGCCATCAGATAATATGGTTTTGATTGCAATGATTAGTTTTAATTGCGGTGGTGTCTAGTGGTATTATCACCTGTTAGATTGTGTAAAACTAACGGAATACTTTCTGAAAAATTCAAACTGTCCCGAGCATTCTTAATAGTGAGTTGTTTTGTTTGTTATTGTGGCCGGAGTGTTCCAATGTGGTTTTGAGCAGATTGCCACTAAAATCCAAACTGTAAAAGACAAACGCATGAGCTAACTAAATGTAGCTCTTACCCAAATTGACTCATTTAAAAATTCTCGTTCTTGCCACAGTAGCATGGGTAAAGGCTGTAACTTGACAAGAAATTCCCACAGCTGATCTACATTGGGCACTGAATGAGATGAGGCACTCTGAAAGACTGGAAATGCTTCTGGTTGTCACAGTAACGTTCATACACGCTGTTCTCTAATACAAACAACAAGTAAAGCATGATCATTCTTCAGTAAGTATATTCCTTACATTATTTCAAAAAACAATTTAATAAATAAAAAGTTGTATTTAACTTATCCAAAAAAGCTGATTAGGTTAAACACAGCAACAAAAATACTTCCCACAACTGCATGGATAAGCAGTTAATATATCAAATAAAAGTGAAGTTGCATCATATATCATGTAAACATTAAAGAGTTGAACAAGACATCACTTCACTCCAAACCAGCTCTCCGTACTATTCTAATAGCATCATTAGCTAGGACAAGAGTCTTTGGAGACAGACGTACTAAACAACAGAACACTGAAGATAATTACTTTCAACTAGAAAACAGACAATACAAGTAAATAATTCATTCTTAAAATATTTGCTAATGAAAAAGTGACCAAGTATACAAAGCACATACTTGTCAAACCAACTATTTATAAACATTAACATTAATAACTCACTAAAAAGTTTTATTTATTTTTTTATCTGAAGGGAAATAATTCCATTTGAGGTATTAACACTGGACACTGTATTTGATAATGTCAAATGCTGCATTTTAAATTGAAATACCTTTTTGTCATGTTTAACTATTGCAGTCGTATTAACCTTTTAGCAACATGATATGCGACTAGTCATTATTCTGTTCAGAAAATAAGTAATGCAAGTTGAATAAGTGTCTTAACTGTTTCGTTGTAAGTCTAGTAAGATATGTATCTAAGGTGGACACAGTAAAAGAATTAAAGAACACTGTGCTTAAGACAATAATAACACCCAACATATTTTCAAACCAGCTCAAGAATGTGTAACATTTGAGTAAAGCTCAATAATTGATGAACAGAAAAAATATCACACGAATATGTCTCTGCTAATATATCTGTTTGCTTATGTATCTTGGCTCTGACACAGTTTGAATATTAGGAGCGTTGCAATTAGTTTTAGTTCAGCGTTGTTGACTAGGGTATTAACTAACATGCACAATTCATACTACTCTCTTTTAGACTGTTTTAATGTGTAAGATTTCTAAAATGTTATGAAATACCTATAAATTTAAATAATTTTTCTCATTAACAACAAAAAAAAAGGGAAATGGTGGATTGTTGAGAGAGGAGGAAGGTAATGACAAAATATGGAATAAGAACTGGGACATATAAATAAGTCCTAAAATAAAGTCTTTAATGCTAACAACCAAAAAATAATTCTGAAATTAAAAGGAAATGCACACATTTATTCTCATAATACTGTGATATAAATGTTTATTCTTCATGTATATACTGTATTAATAAAATGTTGGTAAGATAAGGTAAATCTAAACCTTCAGGTATCAATAAGCTATTATATGTCCTAGAGAATGTACTGTTGGTATATTTTGTTAACTATCACATTGATTATTAAGAATAACTTCAGAATATTTAGCAGGCTGAAGTTTAGTTTTATTTTAACTAACTTTAGAATGGAAGGAAATGCTTGGATAGTTTTACTACCTGAGCAGGAAGTTTTTAGACTCCAGGTGGGAGAGGAAAGTTAGGGTAATGTTTTTTTTTTTTTTTTTTATACAGTTAATAGGACCTAGTTTAAAGTTCAGGGTGTCTGTCCTTTATAAAATTTCTGTATTCATAAGCTTAATCAATATCCACATTTCCAGTTATAAGAGATTAATATATAGAGGGGTGATAAGTATAGTTAAGTATAGAATGAATCCTACAAAAAAAAAAAAAACTTTAATCCTATTGATGTAACATAATGACATCTTTAAATTGTATATCATTAAATATTAATGGCTTAAATAATGGATGTAAGAGAGGAAATTTGTTTAAATACCTAAGATCACATAATTCCCAGATTATTTTTTTTACAAGAGGCGCACTTGTTACAATCAGATATTAATAGACTCAGTCCTAAATTGTATACCACACTCTCAAGTTCACATCATACATAAAAGAGAAGAGGAGTAACAATACTATGGAAAACACCATCCTTGCACCTAAAATAAGTGCATATAAAGATGATAGAGGATTAATGTGTTAAGTTACATTGGAAATTAACAAAAAGTATTAAACACTTATAAACCTGTACGATTTACCATCATAAGGTCGACCGGTGGATGATCGAGCGCCTATGTCTGAAAGGAGTGTGGCAACATCCCACAATTACAAATGCAGATGTTGCGAATCGCAAAATCTCATCCCCTTTTTGACCCATGTTGCCACTTGTTTTTGGATGTAGAGCAGTTGGAAATGTCAGTTTCGGTATTTTTGCGACATTCCGAACGTTTGGCATGCCAGGATTTGCTAACAAAATTCCCACATATACAGGGTCAAGCAGTGTGCTCGACCTTATGATGGTAAACCAATCTATACTGGTCTCCTGGGATAGGAGTAAAAACTGTTAAGAAAGAAATGGAAAAAATCATAATTCAACTAAAAGGAAGTCTTATAATAGCAGGAGATTTCAATTGTATAACAAAAGAAGACGACTCGAATTCCACAAAAAAAAAAAAAAAACTCTCCCCACAAAAAAAAAACTCTCCCCATCACCTAAAGTACTTAAAAAAAAAATTTATAGACCTAGTACAACTCGGAGACATTCAAGAATATGCAGTCCCAGATTCACTCTTTTTACACACTATTCCCACAGACGTGGAACGCAAACAAGAATTGACAGTATAAAGATATATATATATATATATATATATATATATATATATATATATATATATATATATATATATAAGCCATCTGAGCTTCAATACCCATAGTTTTAAAAAATAGTTTAGACAGAGTAAAGACTATAACATGTCCGCTTTCTGAACGTAATGAAGTCATGGTTTGTTAGTTACATTAGACACAAACTTGAGTATGGAGTAACAGTATGGAAACCCTGTAGGAAAACAAGCATGAATAAACTGGAAAGAGTACAGCGGAAATATACTAAGGGCATCCATGCATGTGAAAATCTAAGTTATTATGAAAAAGTAAAATATCTGAACTTGTACAGTGTCTCTTATAGCTATTTAAGAGGAGATCTTATTCAGGTATATAGGGCATTTAGGGACAACTACCTCTGGGAATGTTTGAGGTTATCAAAAAGTACTAGAGAACCCCCCAGATAACACATGTAGAAGATTCTATAGGAATGAGAAGTGTACTAATTGGTTTTCTGACAGAGTAGCTGATGCTTGGAGCAGACTACCTAATTACATTAAAGCAAGTACTAGTTTAGATATTTTTAAGAACAGCCTGGACATTTATTATGGGAACAAGTGTTTTGGTATATTGGCAAGCTAGAAGGGCTTTAATGCCCATGCTTGAAACATTTATATGTATGTATGTAATGCGATAACCTGTCAACTTATAGTAAAGCAAAATTTTAGAAACCTAATAAGATGCATACCAGCATATATAACTAATTTTGAAGAATTTAAAGAATATCTACAAAAAGAGACCAGAAATTATCTAACTACTACTAATGCACAAGATACTTCCAAGATATACATCTGGGATGCCTTTAAAGCATGCATATATGGCAGAAGTATATTGTGGTATGTTTATAAGAAAAAGCAGTGGGATAAAGAACTGATAGAACTACAGGAGAAAATAGATTGACAACAACAAATAGATTGACAACTGGATAGCCAAAATATACACCCAGATACATTTCAACAAATAAATGAATTGACATAAGCTAGCTATGAGAACTAAAATATATAATAAGTCCAATCATATTAAATAAATATTTCTCCTTCCAAAAAAAAGAAGTCTCAGACTTAGAAGATTAAAAGCATTTAAGGACTATTTTACAAAAATAAACGCGGAAAGTATATTAATAGACTCAAATGAAAAAATAAAAAAATGTCATAAGGAAATTATACTAAGAAAACATTAAATACAGATCAGATCAGTATTATAGATAAACCTATTTCAATTTCCGAGTTAAAATCACATGTTAAAAAGTTAAAAATAAATAAAGCCCCTGAAAATTATGGCATTCATACCTCTCAACTGTCCCTGATTTTGACCCAAATTGTAACTCTGTCCCTCTTAATCCTTCCTAAAACTAGTGACTTTTGGAGGGAAGGTGGTGAATTACACTTAATGAGTAATGACAATAGTTAAGAGTTATACACTTTTTTTACTTCAGCAAATGTGTATTAATTCATATGCTCTGATTCTGCAATGTTTCAAGTTAATAGCAGTAATATTTTAAAAGTGTTGCTGATCGTCCCTGATTTTTTTCTTGACTTGTCCCTGATTCAGTTGAAATTTGTCCCCAATTGTTTGAGAGGTCTAATGGCATTATCTAAGAATCTTTTAAATATACTACTTGATGTTTTTAATATGGTTAAAAACTTAGAGGCAATTCCCCCCTCTTGGGGTTATTTTTTACATACTCCAATATTAGTCAGATTAAGGACCCAGTAAAATGCACATCTTATAGACCAATTTCATTGTTGAATGTTGATTATAAACTATTTATGGCTATACATACAGATAGATTAAAACAATTCCTTTCCTTCTTAATAGATAACAATCAAACAGGTTTTATTACGAAGAAAAATGTTTATGAAAATGTAAGGAGTAATGCCATTAATTGATCTGGCCAGTAAAACAAAAGAAAATTTAACAGTAGTAAGTCTTTATATTAATTGTTCCTTTGATTCTTTAAACTGGAAGTATCATTCATTAGTATTAGAAGAAAACTTTTCTCCTAAATTCATATGGTTCATTAATCTTTTATATGTTAATTCACAAGCATATTTCAAAACAGGTCTGTTTGCCTCAGAACCAATAAAGAAAAGGCACTAAACAAGGATGCCCTATTTTTCCATTATTTACTTTAGTTATTGAGCCATTTACTAATCTTATAAGATCAAACATTGATATTAAGAGTGTCAAAGAACAGAGATTTAATAGTCAAGATTATTTGCTGATGATATTCTTTTAGCTTTAAAAGATTATAATAAATCTCTCACAACTCTTTTCACTCAATTAGAAGAATTTAAAAGAAAATCGGGGTCTCACGTTCATTGAAAATAAGATGAAAATCCTGCCCATAAATTATGGTAATAAGGAAATACAAGTAGAATTTAAGGGGTATATAGCTAAAGAATAACAGTTAAAGTATGTAGGAATAATTGTAGCAGAAAACATTTAAGAGATAATGGATATCAACTACGAGTCTAGCATAGAAAATAATTGACGCCCTTATAACTCCATGGAATAAATATATTTTTTACTATGGATGAAACTGTCTATTATCAAAATGATTATACTTCCCAAAATATTATATATATAGTACAATCTCTTTCTTTACCTCCACCCAAAACCAATGTAAAGAAATTTAAGTCTGTAATCCTACAATTCTTATAGTTTCCCAGTAAACCAAGACTAGCACTAAATAATCATCTCAGAGACTGGTCAAATGGGGGTATTAGCTTACCAGACCTTTTATTATATTCCATTGCTTCTGTCACCAAAACAGTAATCGTGGTCAAATCCCTATTATACTGCTAAATGGAATTCCATTTTTGGACATTTTTAATTCAATGTACATTCCTGAAACATCCTAATAAGATAAGTGTGTATCACCCCATAATTATTCCATGTACTGCTTACTAAAAGAAGAATTTATAAATAACTCTAATCCTAAAACTAATTCAGACATAATTAATATAACAAAACATTCAGACCCTTTTTACTCAAGAACTTTTCATATAAAGCATGATCTGTTTCTTATTTTTCCAATACCCTACACACAAAATGATATTACATCTTCAAATGAGATGGTTATGAAAAGTTTTAAAGAAAACAGTTTTAACATTTAGGTCTCAATTGATGCATAAAGAGAATCCTTTATCAGCCCTATACATATTAGATACATTTAATTTGGTGAAAGATATTTGGTTACACGCTCAAAATTGTATACAATATAATGAAAAATGATTATGCAACCTACAGTCAGAAAAATCTATTCCAAAGTTTGATTGTTTATCAAACTATATACACCAAAAAATGGAAACAGCAGTATATTGTCTAAAACATGTAAGTCATTAAGAATAGGGACACACTGTATTGTACTGGAGCTATTATAATAATATACCCAAGTGCAGAAGTTAAACAATTGATTTTAAAGTTATCTAAACTAACTACATCTTCACTTAAATGGACACTATTCACATGGAAATATATACATAGATCATTTTATAGACCTCATAAAATAGAAATCATATATAATACCAGAACCATTTGTTAGAGATGTAAATCTGATGAGAAAGCTGATTGGGAACATATATTTTTTGATTGTGTGAAAATTAAAACATACTGGGAAAAAATGCAGGCTTTTTTCTCTGATAATTTTATATTGACCAAATCCTTGAATCTTTTCAATGCTCTATTACCTGATTGTGTTTCAAATGTGAATTATCCAATTCTGTGGAGCATATTGTCAGTTGCAAGGAAAGTAGTAACAAGAAAATGGAAAAGTGACATTATTCCCTCTTTCAGTGAATTCAAAAACATCATTACAGAAGTTAGCCATTTGGAGATCATAACAATAAGAACAGGAGACACAAGAATCACTTCCTCATTATAATTCATGGAAAAGACTAACTGAACTTTTAAACAAAGAATGATTGGTCTATGTTATCAGTTGGAAATGTTTATTTGTATTTAATTGACTATGTACAGACACCTTCTGTAAATAGCTGCTTTGTTAATCATATGATTTTTTTTCCTTACAGAAAAGGAATTAATTCATATTCTACTCTTTGGTATTAACATAACTTGTTATTGATATTGAGAATTTATTATTGTTTCTGCTTGATTTAAAACCCTAATAAAAAAATATTGAAAAAAAAATAAACACTACCATAGTGGCTGATCTGTTGTATGGCCTTTTGTTATAATATACTGTAAGGTCCTGTTCGAGCTTATTCTGCAAGGAGTGTACCTATATCTACAGTATACTGTGGGATTGTTTCCACTGAAAATACTAGAAGAAGAAAAACATGAAGCACTGTCCATACTTTCAGAAAACACTACAAACCTTAACCTTTGTCATGGTAATGGTAGAGGTTTTGGCATGGTTATGCTAAAGGCAGTTCTTTAACTGTCCATGTGTAAAAGGTTCATAGGTTCATAGTTTAGTACTAAGCTAACTGTCCTTGCGAGCCATTTTAAGCCTAGCCAATTATCCCTTGTGAGACTCAAATCCCGCACCTTGTGTTTGTAAGGCAAACACCTTAACCATTAAGCCATCCTCCCAGCCCTATTGTTGCTTAGGATTCTATTAACTTGATACAGTGGATAACTCACATAACTATACAATCATATCTCATTGACAGTCAGTGCAGTAGTAAACCACAGCACACTAGGTCTTTGAAGAGAGGTCCCTGCAACAGTAACGCTAGCCTCCTCCTTGCCACTAGAAGCCTATGTTAGCCTATTAGGATGCTTTCTTCATAGAAAATTATGGTTGCATCTCTGATCATGACCACGGTATATGTTGAGAAATGGATATCAAGAAATTCACCTCAAAATTGAAGTGTGATCAAAGAAACATAATAATTGTTACTAATACATGGAGCTTTAGCTAAACTTGTGTACTTGACCAGTTAGAAAAAAAAGCTTAGGAGTGCAAAATCTGTTAACGGCTTTGAAGTGTGTAACGTGCTTAGTACTGCCATATAGAAGCAACTGGAAAGTGCACCTCTGATTAGCTAACAGATTTACTCTGCAGCACTTTGGGCTTGTTAGCATGTAACCTGTTAAAGCTATCAGTGTTTTCCAGTGCTGTTATGGTTCTCTGGTAGGTTCTACCTATGCCACAACATGGAAATAGAAATAATGGCTCAGAAAGATACACTGGAGCACTTGTAGGCACAGAGTGCCACAGTTATGCACTGAATTTTGAGAAAAATGGTGACATTAGCCACATTTGTGATATAAGAAGGGTGCTGAACAAAGTTTTGTTAAGCAGTTGAGCTCTATGCTTGCAGTGGAGCATAACACTGGACAACACAAAACATCCAAATCAAATTCACAGCTTTAAAAGCTGCTGTATACTACGCTGTTACACACACTAAACATATGTGCAGCAGCTTGAAGTATTTATTTTATTTCCAGTTTGATGACAGGAGTGGTCCACTGAGCTCAAGGAGCCCATTTTCAGTGGAGGTCCGGGAAGAAAAGCTCCATATTACATAGTAAAAATAAGCAAAGTATAATATTACATAGTAAAACTAAGCAAAGTATAGTAGCAAAATTGAACATACATTTCATACTAAATTAGAGACAAGTTGTACAGTGGTTATAAATCATCTAAAAATGGTTGTAAAGCAGCTAAGATTTGTAAGATGGCAGTAAAGAAAAATTCTTCCCAGAAAATGGGTGAATAAAAGGTGGAAGGTACATTATTTGCAATGTATACATTCATGATATTGATGTATTCAGAGAGAGGCAGTTGTATAATAGAAAAAGTTGGAGAACATACATTACATTTTAAGTTAGGGACAAATTGTTCTTTGCTAAATAGCATCTAAAATTGTATGGTGGCAGTAATGAGAATCATTCTCAGAAAGGGCAGAGTAAAAGACAGTAAACTATTTACAATATATACATTCAGGATATAGATGTTAGATTACATTATATTCAGAATGAAGCAGTTGTTTAGGAAATCAGTATGGAGTAGAGTTGCTTATAGTAGAGTTACTAGCAGGTTAGGTAGGGAGAGTGCAATTGTATTTCCAATTGTAGGGCAGGTAGGAATGGAGCTGAATTTTAAAGTGTTCAATGTTTTCAGAAATTCTTAGAGAAGGAGGGAGATAATTCTATTTTTTGGCTAAGGAAAAGGATAGGAGAAGCTGACCAGTGGGACGGTTCAGTTTATGTACAGTAATTGGATTTTGGTGGGCAGATCCTAGAGTTGTGTGTGGGATGTATGATGGTAATATGTTAGTCAGTGCTGGGCATTTAGTTGTTTAAATATTAGCTTGTAGGCTGTAGTTAGTTCGAGGTAGTCAAGGTAGTGGGGAAGTTCTAGCCAATTTAGCAAGTGGAGAGAGGAGGTACAGTAGTGGAAGGAGTATTTGGATTTAGTGGTGAATTTTGAGATTTTGTTGTAACAGATTTCCAGTTTGGAAGAGATAGAGGAAGATAGATTAATTAGTAGGGGAGCACCATACAATAGTGACGGTAGTGAGTAGGTAGTGGCAAGGGTTTGTCTTGTAGAAGGAGAGAGAAAGTGGGAGTTTCTGTACAGCATACCAAGTTTTTGATGTGTTTTCTTAATATTTTGCTGAATATGAGTATCGAATTTTAGGTGTTCATCTATAGTAACCCCAAGAAGTTTAGCACGTCTATGGTGGAGTTGGCATGTCTGATAATTTGGAAAGAGTTTTTGTCGAGAGGAAAGGATTTTTAGGGAGAGAATAGTAGAATTTTGGATTTGTTGCCATTCAGAGAGAGGTGGTTTTGAAGCATCCAGTTCTCAGTAGGTGAGAAGGAAGTTTGAGTTTTTGTTTGAAGCCCGGGGAGGTTAAAGGCGGAGCAGACTAAAGTTGAGTCATCCGCATATTGTACTATCTTAGTGTTAGGAATGGCTGCATAGAAGTCATTAATAAATATATTAAAGAGCATTGGACCAAGTATGGATCCCTGGCGTACCCCGGTTGGGGTAGGTAGGAAGGCTGAGGTGCCAGTTCAACATTTCTGGCCTGAGGTCTGTCAGACAGGTAGCTTTCAAACCAGGTTAGGGTGTTCAGAGAGAGATTAAGCTTAGAAAGGTGGTTCAGGAGATGGATATGGAAGACTGTCAAAAGCATTGGAGAGGTCTCGAAAGACTGCGCATACAATTTCTTCAGAGTCACAGGTGTGGTTTGCTATGTCTAGGAAAGAGCAGTTATTGTGCAATGGTCAGGACGGGAAACCGTGTTGTGTTGGGATGATAAGTTGGTTATTGGTAAGGAAAGGCATGAGCTGGAGGTGGATGCATTTTTCAAGATTTTTTGAAATTGGGGGGAGAATGGCTATAGGTCGAAAGTTTGAGATGTTATTATTTTTGCCTCCTTTGTGGAGGGGTAGGATAAAGGCTGCTTGCCACAGTTTGGGGATGTAAGATTCCTGTATGGATCTATTAATGAGAATGCTAATGGGATGGCGATTCCGTCTGCTGCATGCTCTAGAAAGAGTGAGGGGATAGTGTCAGGGGCATTGGAGCATGGTTTAAGTTTAGAGAGAAGTTTTTTATGTATGAGGTAGAAATGGGTTTGAGATGAAATATGGGAGGAGTGTTAGGGATGGAAGGTTGGGTAGAGGCTATGGAGAAAGGGTATGAATTGAGGGGAGGGGTTGTATTTTGGGAAGGTCTTAGTGAGTTCTGCTATGGAGTTGGTAAAGAAGGAGTTGAATAGAGTGGCTATTTCTGGGTCAGATTTGCTGGTGTCAGGGAAAGGATTGTTTTTGGTACCTGGGTTCAGAAGAGAGTTGGTGGAGTTCCAGAATTGTTTGGGATTTTTGGAGTGATTAGGCTGGAGTTTAATATAGTATGATTTTTTTTATCTTTTATAATTTGTTTTTTGGCTAGGTTGCGAAGTTGTTTATGTTTAAAAAGGGTGTCAGGGTGCTTATTGTGATGGTAAAGTTTCCAGGTTTTGTCTCTTTGTTGCACAACTGTTTTGCTATCTTTAGTTAGCCATGGGGCGGAGTTGGGTTTTATTCTAGGTGGGGCTTGAGAGTTCAGGGTATCTAAGAAGGTTGAGTTGAAGAATTGTACGGCATTGTCTAGAGGAAGAGTTTTTAGATTGTCTCAGTTCGTTAGTTTGAGAGAATTAGAGAAAGTTGTGGGGTTAAAGTTTGTAAGGTTCCGTGTTGGATATATTGGTGTAGGTGAGGAGTGGAGGGGGTTGCTCGATGGATAAAAGCTGGCAAGCGGTCACTAATGGAGTCTGGTAAGATTCCTGTGTTTGAGATTTTATTTGGGTGGGAGCCTAGGATCCTGTCAAGAGTGGAGCCTGAAGGTTGTTTTTATTGGGTCTAGTAATGGCATTGGTAATTTGAGTGAAATTGAATAGATTGATAGAAATGGAGGGATTAGTGGTATTAATTTTGTTCTGGTCAATGTTGACATCCCCTCGTATGTATGTCTCAAGCTTAATATTAGTTGAGGCACAGATTTTAAAACCATTTAACTTTTTATGTAGCTATGCAAAACATTTTACAGCTTTCAAAGCAGTAAAACACTTTGTGCGTATGCTTTTATTTTTGTGCAGCTGGTAAAACATGGAGCAAGTAAAATTCTATGCACTGTGAAGAATTCTGTTTGGGGATCGCCAATCATAAATAACTGTGTTCCTGACATGGATGTCAGGATTTACTTCTTGAACTTCACTTTATTCCACTCTGAAGGAGAATTCCTTCACAGCCATATATTAAACATGTAATACGTTGGTTATGATTGGATACTAGTCATAATGTTTATGTTATGCATTTTTCAGTTGATGTAATGGTGTGCAACAGTGTTATTTTTTTATTTTTATAGCATAGTTACCATGCTGCATTAGCTATATTATTGTTATAGACAGTTACATATGTTTCACATGTTCGGGAATAGTTTTTTTGTTTGTCTTAGTAATCTTATGTAATGTTTACCCTAATACAAGCACACATTCCCTGATGTGTGTGGGTGTTAGCCTCAAAAAACTGAAGAAGGGGAATGCCAATGCTCTTTTTATCCATGATCCTCACAGGAACTGCCTACATTACCTATGTTGGAGTGAGTCCACAGCTGGCCTTTACAGGGGAAGAAGGCAGTTATAAAACTGGACAGACCAACAGTTTCACTGGTAAGGAAACCCAGATGTAAAGATTTACTGTTATGTTGGCTTGTCCCCAATGGTCTGTTGTTATGGTGAGCACTTCACTAAGCTCTATAGTCCTCCCCCAAAAAAGGACATGTATTGGCTAGCAGCTCAAGTGATCATGCATAATCAGTGTTCACTCTGCAAATGTATGTTAAGTAAGTATTCATCTTCTTATGTTTTTTTCCAGATATTCATGTCTAGTAGATCTGACATAGCCTGCACTTAAATCTTCTTGTGTGATAGGGAAAGGGATTTTATCATTATGAGCCCTTAAAATTGAAGAAAAAAATTGCATAAGTATGTATTTTGAAATAAATTATGCTACAAAATTTCAGAATTGGTTTGTAAGAAATAATTATAAGTTTGTGTTGTACATTTCTGAATTCATTATTGTTAAATTTGTCTGCACACAGATGAAAGTTGTAGGGGAAAAATATTCTTAGTAATATTTCACGTCACTGCTTCTCAAAAATAGATGTGTATGCATAATAAATATATGTGTGTGTGTGTGTGTGTGTGTGTAGAGAGAGAGTACATATATTAGTAAAATTTTAAAACATTTTTTTCATGAAACTTTGTTCTACTTCTATGTTTTCTTTCATTTATAGGTGTGCAGAAAGTCATTCTATAGGCAGAGAAATGTAAAGATTCATCTTCGATCACATGAGCAGAATCTCTTCAGATGTAAAACCTGCAAAAAGGATTAATGTCATTATAACTTTTGTTCTCTGAAGTAAAATTCTGAATGCAGAGGAAGACAATGCAATAACTGATTCGAAGAAACTATTCTGCGTTCTGTGACCTGAAATGCATCTAATTTATATTTATTTGAAGTACTGCAACTAGAACATTAAAAACTGAATTTGACTATAGAAAACCCAAAGGATGGTCTCAGAGTTTTGTGAATTTTGAACAGCATATTTAGCTTTTATTCAAGTATACAGAAGTGAACACTTGGAAAAACTTCCTTGCCCATCACAGTGCTTCTTTTCTCAACTTAGAAAGGAAAAAAGATAATAATGTGCTCCCTACCACATTATTTTTCTGATTATCTCTACATGCAGAGCACTTCACCTAGAGCTCCAGATAAAATATGTTTCTCCTGAAAACTTGGCTATTCATTTAGAAGTGGAGTGTAGGTATAGTTCTTAAGCATTATTCATATACTTGACAGAACTCACCAAAAGCTTTCGGGGAAATTAAGTCAAGTTAACTGAACAGTGCTGGAGGTTTGTAAATCTGATTCTTTTGTGATGATAACATATTGCTTGGTCTTGTCTCAAAAGCCTTCTGCAGTGGGTAATCATTAGGTTTTTTCTTTGGTATACCCAGTTTGGTAGATTTTTGAAACCTGTAGGAGGGGTGTTGCACCTCTGGCCAACAACAATGTATTGCTGTCCTTGTTTTGGAGTTTTTCTTCCAGGCCTCCACTGAAAATGGACATTTCAGTTCCCAGGCAGACTTTCCCAGTAAACAAAAGCAAGTAAGTAAATAAACAATAATACACTCTAGATTAGTAGGAAGGACTGCTCAGCCTCTGTGCATTTGCTTTTTCTTATTCCTGCTTGCATAGTTCAGATCTTAGTCTTCATTATCAATTACATAACTGGAAAGCTACCACATTCAGTATCTAAGAAGCATAGGCCATTGAAATGATAATTTGATCACCAAATCATTAGCAGTGGCCCATATAGGCACTCACTGTTGTCCCAGGAAGAGAATCACTTGTAAATTGTTGTAATTGCCAGAAAAGAAGGAAGAGTGAGAAGCCAGACCTTTCCTTACAGAAGAGAGTAGCTTATTGTATGTATGTGTGTGTGTGTAGGCTGTGCATTTACTCATGATAGTTCCTTGCATGATGTTGGATCAGATAACAAAGCACTTGAATTCACTGGTGTGGCATTGGTCAACACCTCCCTCTTTTAAAGTCCATCTCTGGACTCCAGCTCTCTAGGTCTCCAGCTTTTCACTTGATGTCTGTCCTCTGTTACATAATGAGAGATCTAGCCCGATGATGCTGTAGGGGCAAGATAGCCACCTCTCAGGTGACCACTTTTGTGGATGAATTACATGTTTCTAGTGCTGCCTCACTACAACAAGGTAGTGACCAGCTTGCTAGTGTGAAGTGACCCCTTGAAACCCCAACTTGAAAGCCTATTGATTGATCTTGAACAAGGGGAATTTACCCGTTGTACTTCACCCTTAGTTTAAAAAAACTTGTTTTTAAGAGTATGAAAAACGTCTAAGAGTCATTATTCATCAGAAGAACTGTTGGAGATGCCAGCTTCATTGGATGTGATTGTATTGTTTGATGCCTGCTGGTATCTGCCCATATGAGTATGAGAGTGCATCCTTATGGAGCACAGGTTTATGCTAAAGCAAAGTTTTCTACAGGCCTCTCGGGACCAAGTGCCCTCTATTGTTCAATGCCTCAAGCAGTTGGGCTTATTGCTCTGCACCCACCACCCACCTCTTTACCTGTTGCAGACAAATGTCTTAGGACAGTGATACTCTGCTGAAGATTTAAAGCATTGAGTATCTCCCTGTCCTTTGCTGTCCTTCTGAGAGGAATTCTGAGGGTCTTGAAAATATAACATTGGTAATCTGCCACGGTACAGCTTGGGATGAGTTAATTCTCTCTCTCCCATTCCAGTTTGGTATTCATTTTTTAATCTATAAAAATCCCATATTCAGAAGCAGTTTCCACAAGCAACACTAGGGAAGAGTGCATTTCCAGTAGTTGCGGCAGGTGTTTTCTGCCACTTGGACAGTTTAGCTCTTAGTCTTTAAACTCACTGATGAAAAATTCTTATATTCAGTGCATAAAACAAAGCCTTGCAAGATTTTTTGTCATCAACAAGTAATCTGTTAAAACCAGCACACATGTATAAATGATATCTGAGAAAACAGTTAAGCACTGCAAAGGGTGGTCTTGTAGTCCATTTGATATGATGAGTACACGTGTTTTATAACATTGATTACTGGTTATTTCTTAAAGTAAATTGATTTGCTCTGGTCAGTGCATCCAGAATGTTTGACAGCTCTTTAAGACTAATTTGAATCTGCACTTAAAGCATTTTAGATTAGATTTAGTTTCAAATGTTGATGAAATTCTGCAATGTCAGAAGACGTTTTTAAAATGTGCTGTTCCAATTTGAAACATATTTGCACAAGTAGCCATTGTTTCTCAGTGTTAACATCACAGAACGTCAGAGTTTAAGCATGTGTGAGTATTAGTGTGGGATTTTCAAAATGAGTGCATATTCTGATAATAAACATGTTTTTGAAATAGAATTAAGGGAGTAAAGCAAGGAAGAAAGTTTTGTTATTCTTTAAAGCACCAAATAGTTTTTTAAGCAGTTATTTGTTATGTGACAGTAACTTGTATAATATGGTGTGAATCTTAAGTAATTTAGTTACATTTCATGTCTGTTAGTACTCTATTTAAGTAAGATGTAAAATATTGTAAATGAAAGCATGTTATTGCCTTGAGAACATGTAAATGAATTACTCCACAGATTGCTTTGTGCTTGAATATCTTGGAAAAAAGTTTGTTTTAACACTGGTGTTTATATATTATGTATGTGTATATTGGCAGCTGTAGAATGTTTGCATAACATTCTTGCTTTTATATGATACAGATTATTCTCTGTAGAAGTCATTTTAACATGTCGATCCAAACAGTTTGTTCAGTTTGAATAAATTATGCAATAAATTTAGGATTTCTCGATGAAAACTTTAAAACTGTTTTTAATCTTGCTGTTTTAGATGGGAAGTTGACAGGGAATATGTACACTTTAATGACCTTAAAAAAAAGTAAAATGTCCACTATGTAAGAGTATCTATTTTGTTAAATATAAATGTTTTTAAAGACTTGGTTGTTTTTTAAACTATTCACTACCATAGTTGCTGGTACTGTAATAGGCATATTGTAATTCTCATTAATTACCCAAATACCTGCCTTATCTTTGTGCTTAAATAAATGTCATAATTTCCCTAATTATGTTTATTGATCAGATTTCTTTATATATTGTATATCGTTAAAACTTCTTTGAAGTTGTCTGTGCCACTTTACTCTCGAGTACCTACAAGAGTTTTGTTTAGACACATCAGACTCTTTCTTGGTTCTGTATTGCTTCATGAAATTTATTTTAAATAAAATTATTTTAATTTTGGTAGTTTTATTTAAGCAGGAATAATATGTTGTGCATGTCTGCAGTTAAGAATGTATTTTATCCATAGTGGAGAGTAAAGCACATATTTTATCCATAGTGGTTGGTTGATAAGTGGCTTATTGGTTGCTGATTTGCTACCAGGTACAGCATAAGCCAGGAGTTGACATGCTGTTGCTTCCTCTTAGATGCCTTCTGAAGAGTTACTACTTGAATGTTATCTTTTCTTAGTGCTTGGCGTCTATGTCATTAGTACCTTGTTAGAACGTTCAGTGCTGTAAAGGGGATAGGAGATCCTGAGTGACTACTGATAATATTTTGATTATTTTCCTGGTGCAGGTATACAAGCAATCTAGCACGGTGAAAGAAATACAGGGCAGTGGGTGGTAGGCACTTGGATTTACATTTCCGAAGTATTTTGTTACTGCAAAGTCTGTTTCTAGTCTACCTTTGCACACTTTACTTGCTTCTGATTTGCTCTGGAATGCGGTTAGCAAATTTAAACCTAAACTGCTCTACTTTCCAGCAGCATCTGTAAGTAATGTCTGTGTAAACCTAGAATGATAGTTTTGTTCTTACCACAGATGCTTTTGCAGTTCCCTGTGTAAATGGTGGATTCAGACTAAAGTTGTAGAATCAAGAACAAATCTATAAATAAGGGATCATTTGTGTCTCTTAAGACACTGCCAGTTTTGTTTTAATTTTATTTTCGGTTCTTTAATCGTCTTTAAGCTTATGTTTGTCTTTTCGCTGCTTTATTGGAATTGACACACTTAATTCAACATTTACTGACCAGATTCTTAATAAATGATCAGCTGTGTACTGTGCATTTAACTAAAGAAAGGTTAGTTCTAGGGAGTTCTAAAATTAATAAATCTAGATAATTACCGCAGATAGTGGTAAAAATGTATTACTGTCTTTGCTCATAAAATTGCTAAATATCTTATTGGAAATTCTTTGGTAACCAGTGTTTAAAGAAGTATTTTTACTTTCCTGGTATTTTCTTGGTTGGTTAAACTCTAATGTGTAAACTACGCTTTGCGTGTTGAAGATTCCTTGTTAAAGGTGCTGTCTTCCGGCCATATTTCTGTCAATCCTTTATTTCTGCTCTAAACAGTCATACGATATTTGTCCTAATGCAGATTAGTGTTGGAGCTCTATGTGATATCACTTTAATGTGAATTCAAATTCTTGACCAAACCGGGAAAGCAATTTCTTAATGCTTATCTTGCAAATAAGTAAAATTTAGGTGGCAGTCATTCTGTCTGCCATACAGCATTAATTTTTTTAGTAGGTAGAGATCTTGGTTATTACTCTTAGACCTGTAAGTTGTTGAACAAGATTTCTGAGCCCTTTTCAGTTGCTGTTTAGTCTTGTAATTAAGGTGACAGTGGTTTTATAACTCACAGTACTTAGTTCACCAGTTGGGTTCCCATCAGTGATGTCATTTATGGAGTCAGCTTGTACCTGTGTCCATATAGTTTTCGCTGGTTGCTCAAATCTCTTCCTACATCCTGCAAATATGCTGTAAGTGAATTGATGATCATCCAAAGTGCAGTATTCCTTCTATGACTGGCATACAAGGCATTGCCAGACCCCACCCTCATGGACCTGCTGCATATCTACAAAATAAACAGCACCAGGATTACCCTTTCTAAAGATTAAGACTTTCCTGTGATATAAGTAGGACATGCTGAAGAGAGGCACGTGTGCTTCTCAGAGGCTACCGCTTCTCTGGAACAGACTGCCATCCATGGGGAACAGGAAATTCATCCCTAGTTTGTCATATATGTCTCTAATGGGCAACAGGCCCCTGCTTGCAAGAAGTGTTTCATTTCCCAAGCCCCTAATTACACTTATCAAGTGTAGCAGAACTTGTCAGGGTTTTGGGTTGCATGGCTAGGCTTAAAAAGGCCCTTGTGGTTATTGACCTAGTACACACCTATGAACCAGTATGAGAATGAGTGTGAGTGTCTTGTGATAGGCTGATGCATGCATTCAGCATAAACGTCTGAGCCTGGTGCCCATTAAATGCTGGGATAGACTTCAGCTGTGTTACAGCTTTCAGTGTCTCCCAGACCTCATGATGTATCTGTGACCCTTTGGATCTCGTTATCTATCCCAGAGGCAGCCTGCATCAGAGAGCCTAAACCTATCCTTTTTTCAAGGAACCAGGGACACATATGACTGTTATCTCCTTCCCCATCTGAAGAACACAGAGACACTTGAATTTCCATCAGGAGTCCCTCACTGAGGACACTGTGGAACATAACAAAGATGCTAAATGGATAGAAGAAGTAAAAGAAGGAATAAGAAGTTTAAAGGTACAGGATAGGATATTGGGCTAAAATAACCAAAGAAATTTAAACAAAGTTGATAAAAGCCTCTAACTGGAAAACCCCAGGCCTAGATGCAGTACCTAACCTTTGGTTAAAGTATTAATTTCTTTGCATGAGGATTTAGCCACGAGTAAGAACTATTTATATGCGCACCCCGAACACACACCTCACTGGTTAACAACAGGAAAAATAATGGTCTTACTTAAGAGTGAACCTGCAAGCTACCCTAAAAATTATAGACCAATAAGTTGTCTTCCAATGACGTATAAACTATAATAAGGATTTACAGGATTTACTGCATTCAGCTGAACAGGTTGGAAAACATACTTTGCAATGTGGTTTTGATTCACTAGAGGCATCTTGCAGGGCTGCTGTAACTGGGTCTCTACTTAGAAGGCATGCTTGGCTTAAGGAGCAATCCTTACCAAATCATGTTAAAGCTAAATTATTGGATGCTCCCTTAAACCAGGACCGCCTGTTTGGCAACAAGGCAGAAGAAGTTCTTAAAAAGATGGAGGAAAAAGCTAAATCCATGCAAACTGTTAAAGATTTTTTACAAGTACAACCTCCAAGGTTTAGTAGGCATTGACCTTCCAAGAATTGGTCCTTTCCTGCCTCTTCTAGACCTTCTCAGTCCAAACCCAGATCCAGCAGAGCTCCCAGGCTTCAGTCCCAGGGTACGCACAAGACTAAGCAGTGGGGGCCTCCACTTCCAAATCTGGGAGTAATAAAACTCCCCCCTATGGTAAACTGTCTCAATGACTTATTTTTAAAAATTCCAATCACTTCTCAACTGACTGCCCCTTTGGGGAGAAAGATTGCTCTTCATGCCAAGAAATGGGAACTCATTACCCAGGACAAATGGGTTTTAAATAGTGTCCCAGGGATACAGATTTCACTTCCACATGTTGCCAACACCAAGCGGGTGGCCAGATCTACCCCCAAATCAGTGGGCAGAGGCCCAAAAGCAAGTACTTTCTCTCTTAAGCTTGGGGGCTATTCAGTTGGTTCCAGAAGAGGAAAAGGGACAAGGTTTCTACTCAAGACTTTTCCTGGTACCCAGAAAAGACAATTCATAGTGTCCTATCCTGGACCTGTCTACTCTAAACACCTTTTTGGTGATTCCAAAATTCAAGATGCTAACTCTTCACCGGTTTCTCCCTATGCTAGGCAAAGACGCCTGGTTGGCAACACTAGATTTAAAGGAAGCATACCTGCACATCCCAATCGGGGAATCTTGCAGAAGATACCTACGCTTCAAAGAAGGCTACATGCACTATCAGTTCTCTGCACTGCCCTTTGACTTATATACTGTGCCCAGGGTATTCACAAAGTTCCTAGCTCCAATCATTGAATTTTGCAGGCAAAGAAATATTCCCATACCTGGACGATTGTCTAATTCAGGCGGAAAACCAGGACATACTTTTGAATCATCTGGCCTTTGTACAAAGGGTACTAACTTGTCTGGGGTACACCATAAACGAAAGGAAATCACACCTGGTACCCTGTCAATAAATTATATTCCTGGGAGCAAGCTTGAGTGCAACTTCCCAGATGGCTTTCCTCATGCCGGAGAAACAAATTCATTTGACAACTTACTTCAAACAAGTGGCCACAAAAACCCTGCTATCTCCAAGGCAAATAGTACAAGCCTTGGGGATCATGGTGTCCTGCATTCTTCTAATTCCATATGCAAGACTGCATATGAGGAAACTACAATGGTATCTAAAAAGCCTATGGTGTCAACATTCTCAGGATCTAAAAGCAATGATTCCTATCATACCTTGCCTACGCCTAGAGTTCCTTTGGTGGGCAGAGGCCTGCTACCAAAACAAAGGACTATCATTCACACTACCCCCTGCTGTCCAAACCCTAACAACAGATGCATCAGACTATGCATGGGGGGGGGGGGGGCTCACCTGGCAGGGAAGTGCATTCAGGGCAAACGGAACCCAAGTCAAATGCACCTGCATATCAATCAAAAAGAACTGTTAGCTGTACAGAATGCTCTGACAGCCTTCAAGGACCACATTCTTCCAGGACAATTAATGGTAAAGACAGACAGCACCACTGTTATGTGGTACATAAGCAGGAAGGTGCCCATTCTTACTCCTCTGCAGACTAGCTATGTCATTGTGGAAAACAGCCTTGAGCTACCAAGTGCATCTACAAGCTCAATTCCTGCCAGGAAAACTAAATACACTGGCAGATGGACTAAGCAGAAACCTCATGGACCCACACGAGTGGAAACTGGAACCAAGGAATTTCAACATGTTGACAAGCAAATGGTGGAGCCCAGATATAGACCTGCTTGCCTTCCCACAGAACTATCAAATTGGACACATTTTGCACAAGGACTCCCCACAAACAGGCATGGAAAGTGGATGCTTTGTCCTTCAGCTGGAAAAACCTATTGGTTTATGCCTTTCCTCCTCTGCCTGTGCTCTCCAAAGTACTACTAAGGATCAAACAAGACAAACCAAGGACGATTTTGATTGCACCAAACTGGCCACACCAACACTGGTACCCCCTCTTGTGCAGTGTTTCACTGTTGGCCCCATGACACCTGCCTCAGACTCCTACCCTGCTGTCTTAGCAGGAGAACCAGATTCTGCACCCTCAGCTTCAAACTCTGAACCTAGCAGCCTGGCTAATTTCCTAATCTCTCTTTTACCATCCCTCAGTAAACCAGTGATGGATATCATTTTAGAGGCAAGGAGGCCTAGTACTGGAAAATCTTATGCTGGAAAATGGAAAGGATTCTGTGCCTGGAACCAATCTAAAAGGACAAGCACAGCAGCGCCCAATTTACCTCAGATTTTTCAATACTCAACTGAGATGCTTCACAAGGGACTACCTTTTTCCTCCATCAAAATTCACACCTCAGCCATTTCAGCTCATTATAACACAGAACCTCCCCTCTTCTCTCATTCACTGCTCAAGCAGTTCCTCAGGGGGGCCACAAATTTAAGACCACCTAGGAGAGCTCCAACCCCAGCCTGGGACCTTAACTTTGTATTGGAAAAACTCACTCTCTCTCCTTTCGAACCAGCTGCTACTGCAGATTTAAAATTTCTTTCTTGGAAAACAGATTTAAAATTTATTTCTTGGAAAATAGCTTTCCTTTTAGCAATCACCTCAGCTAGAAGGGTATTGGAATTACAGGCCCTTATGGCAGTGGAACCTTTCATCATCTTTCATGCCCAAGGTGGTATCAGTCCATCCATTTGCCAACCTTCTTTCCTAATCCACAGAACAAAGAGAAGCGGATACTGCACTCCTTAGATGTGCACAGACAACTTAGATTCTACTTGGACAGGACTAAACCTCAAAGGAAATCTGAACAACTGCTGGTGGCATTTGCTGCAGGGGCAGAGGGGGAAGGCTGTTTCAAAGCAAACCATTTCTAAATGGATAGGCAATTGCATTAATTTCTGCTATAAGCACCATGGAAAACCTATCCCACAGGGGAATCAGACCCCACTCAACCAGGGCTGCATCTACCTCTACAGCCTTTCTCACAGGCATCCCTACCAGAGGCATCCTAGAAGCTGCTACCTGGAGTTCTGTACATACTTTCACCAAGCATTACCATTTGCCAATTTTCTCCAGAGCTGACTTTGCCACTGCAGTCTTGCAGGGCCTTATAGCTGGTCCTAATGCTATCTAAATTCCTCTTCCCATCCTTAGCTTTGGGAATCTACCCAAATGTGATGACTGCAACAGTGAAACACGAAGAACATAGTACAGTTGTGTACACTTACCATAAATGTAGATGTTCGAGTGTATTCACTATTGCAGTCCTGGTTACCCTCCCTCCCTCCAGCCCCCTGACTTCTTTTGGCTATACCTCTACTCTCCTTTACTATGCTTAAAAGCTTTTAGGTGCATTTGCTTTTTTGCTGGAGGTATAACCTTGTAGTTTTATATATTTAATTGCTCCCCATTAGGGGGGAGCACCTGACATCTGGGGCAAGAAAAACTGATGTAATGGCATCTGCTGCATGTTTTTATACCCCTGATGACCTGACGTCACGGAAGAAGAGACAGCAACCGACACCGGACCCAAGACTTTGTTAATCAGGCCGACTGAGGGTTACTGCAAGCAAATAACCCACATATGATGACTGCAACAGTGAATACACTCGAGCATCTACATTTATGGTAAGTGTACACAACTGTACTTTTTTAATGGCGGAATATCGCAAATCATGCCAGGACAGCATAAACAGCCTGAGGCAGTAGGAACGACAGGTACAACCTTTAGAAAGGACTTAAAAGAAACTAAAGACTGGTTGCAAACAAGAGTATTCATTTAAAATTAAAGACAATATTAATGTGCAGCCTGCTATAACTGATTATTTCAATGTTAAATTAAATAAAATGTCCAGGCTTATGTTGAAATGTAGGACATTAGATATTGAAAATTGTTATTTAAAAGGATGTGTTGCAGGGGGAATGGTCCCCAAAGGATTACATGTTTAGAAATATCCAAACAATGTGTAGATTGGTACTATATATCATAAAGAACTATTAGATGTTTTTAATTGTTTAATAATTTGATTTTGGCATATTGGAATCTATTAAACCTAATCCCAGGGGTGGGAATACAAAATTATTATTGAGAGAGAAGGAAACAAGATGGCAAATTAAGCTTAATGCATCAGAATATCCAGGACTTAATGACACCATATCCATTAAGTCAGTATTAGAGAAGTATAGGTGAAGATCAAATATGAGGAATATTCAGACAGCTATGGTAGAAGTATTGTTAGTTGAGGTCATAATTGGGGGCTATATATATATATAGCATCACAAACATTAGGCAATCAAGATTTTTAAATTTTATTAATATTTTTAATATTTTTAGACACATTTTCATATTTTATGTGAACTGTTTGTTTCATTAGTATATATCTAATATTGAGTTTTTATATTAATCATGTTTAACGAACAGTCCAAATATATACGTTTTATTTGTGGTAAAAAAAGAAAATTGAGACAGGTAGACATTGTGGAATCATGCACTGAGCACTTTAAATTTTAATTAGTTTGCTTAGGGTATACGTTTTATGTTTTTGATTGGTTTAGAGCCATATAAAAAGGGAATAATGGCTGTTAGTAATGGTTCTGATGAAATCTACCTTTAGTAGATGAAAGCGCTTAACCAGTAATGTTAAGTTGTCTATCTCGCCTTCATTCTTGCTGGATGGGTTCGGAGCCGACCTCGGCTCCGACTCGGCCACTCTAAAAGCTCGAGAGTTGGTTCCACCGGCTCGAGGCTCCCCTTATATCCCACAATGCTAGGCGAGAGTTACCTCAGATCTCGTTTGCCGCTACAGCTTCGAGGTTGGTTGCTTCTACCGGTTCCTGGTGAGTGTTAGCTTTTTCTTCTAAAAGTTACTCTTTTTACCCCTTTTTAAGTTAAATTCTTCTTAGATTAGTGTAGATCATAGAACTTTATCCCCGACCCTATTTTTTTTTCCCGTTTCTTTTCTAAAAGAACCTTTGGTTCTTCCCTTGGGCCTTAGGCCTTCTCTTCCCTAAGGGAGTGTTTGTGTAGTTTACTATAATTTTACTATAATTTTATTGTACTTAAATTCTAGTATCATTACTAAAATTATTATATTTTCTGACAGGGTATAACTGGTGTGTTTGAGTGTGTGTTTGTGTACACCTGTCAGTTAGGCAATGTCTAAAGAAGCAAAGGTCTTCGGATTCAAGAAGTGTGATGCGTGCTGTCAGAAAATGTCTCTGACAGACGCTCACACTTCTTGTGTCTATTGTCTGGGGCCTTTGCACCTGCAGGACTCCTGTGCTGTTTGCCATGGCTTCAGCCCCAGGGTCCTGCAGGAAAGAAAAACAAGCTAATTCTGAGAGGCTTGTTGAAGCCAGAGGATTCCCTGTCTGTCTCAACAGGGAAGCCCTCTAAGGCATCGAGGTCTTCGGCTCCGGCTTCTGAGCCGAGACCTCAGGTTGTTCAACCTTTGCCTTTATCGGCTCCGGCTGGAGCCGATAAGTCTCAGTCCACAGTTTCTGTGGCTCCCTCGGCTCCGGCTGGAGCCGAGGTTATTGAAGTACCCGTGTCGGCTCCGACCAGATCTTGAGCCGACAACTAGAAAGAGATCAAGGTCACCATCTATTGGCTCCGTTCATTCGGCTCCAGGTTCTCCCCTGCTGTCTGAACGGAGCCAAAGGTCTCATTCCTCTAGGTCATCGAGGCTGTCCGATCATGACCTTCAGAGGGTAGTGAGTCAACTACTTAAGTCCGAGGCACTAGCCCAGATGCTTCAGAGCCCGACTCATCAGTCGATGCCTGCCCCGGTCCATCAACTCTTTCCTCCTTCGACTCTTCTGAGTTCGGAGCCGGGTCGCGTCGGAACTGAGACTGTGATTACTTCGGAGCCGAGACAATTGTCTTCGGCTCCGTCGTCGGCTCCGTTTTCTTCTTTGGAAGAATCTCGGCGCCGGACTTCCCTCGTCGGCTCCGAGGGGGTGAGTGGCATCGGACCCTTGTCCGACCCCCCTCTCCCTCTCGGGGCTTCGGCGCTGGTGAGTTCGGCTCTGACATCGACCTCGGAGCCATCACTGTCGGTGCCGAGGGGGGTTCTTAGCTCTTCGGAGCGGGGACCTCTGGTTCTGCCTGTCAGGGGTGCATTCGAGGTCATGCGGAGTGTGTTAGAGCCAGGCTCTACCCCACAGTCGGCTCCGTCCGCCCCTCCCTCTATACTGCCTCAGGGTAAGTCGACTCACTCCCTCATCCCGGACCGCAGAGAGCCAGCTCCTCAGGAACCCCCTGTGGGGATTTCATCCTCTTCCGAGGCCTCTCCTGATTTGGCAGAAGAGCCCCCTCGGAAGAGGAAGTGCAAGAGGAAACACATTGACTCATCTGAGTCTATCACGTCAGACACAGATCTGGATGATTCTGAGGGTTCCCCCCGTTCCCCTTCTGAAGATGTCTCATTTGCAGACATTCTGGAGATCCTGAAACAGAGGGGAAATTGGCCAGCCCTCAACCCTTCGGAGGACGAATCTGTGTATCTTGAGGCGTTTGGCTCTCGTCCTTCCACCTCCTGGGTGTCCCCCTTGACCCCCTCATGCAGGTGGTTGCTAAGAAGGCATGGGCGGCTCCTGATTCAGTGGACCCCACTCCCAGGAGACCCTCCAAATTCATCACAGCTCCATCAGACAAGCAATTTTTATCAAAAGGAGTTTCTGTGGATGCTATGGTGGTAGCTGCCGCCACAAAGAAGGAACTGGCTGATCCTTCAGTGCCTGTCCATCCACCTAACAAGGAATCTAGGTCCATGGATAGGTACGGAAGCGGATGTTCTCCTCAGCGACATTTACCATGCGTTCGCTGAATTACCTGTGCCATTTCACTCGTCTTCAAAGGGACTTGATCAAGGAAGCGAGTGAAATGTTAAGGACCCTACAGCTGCGGGTTTCCAAGAGAAAATGAACACGCAGCTGGCTACCCTAATTCCATATCCAACTCCTCCATGCCTCCTCTCTTATGCGGCCGATGGAGTGAGCAGAGCCGCAGGGACAGGGGTAGCCTTACGTAGGCACGCCTGGATGCGGCTATGCAACTTTGCGGAACCTTTCAAGGCGTCTTTCACGAACTCCCTTTTGATGGATCATCTCTTTGGTCCTCAAGTGAAAGAAACCCTGACTAGGTGCGAGACTGATGGCAAGACCCTTTCTGCCGCCGGAGTCCGTTTTCGACTCCTTCTAGGCCTTACCCCAAAGGCCAGAAGGGTGGGAAGATGTGGTTCCGTAAACAATCTCAAGGGACTTAGCCTGACGACAGAGTCGTTTTCCTACCAAAGGCAGAGGTGGGAATAACAATGGTAGACGCCGCCCTAGGGGCAGGGGGTCCGCAGAACCAGGGCAATCGGGAAGCCTTTCCTGACAAGCCCTTTCAGCATCCCTGAGGTGTTGCCCGACTGCCCATCTTCGAGGCAGTCGGGGAAGATTGTCACTGTACCCAGAAGCCTGGCTATCCCTGACTCAAGACAAATGGGTACAGTCCATCATTTCGAAGGCTATTCTATCCCCTTTCTTCGTTTTCCAAATCAGTCAAAAATCCCTTCCAGATGTTCCACCGCTCAAAGGGATATAGCAGCTTTGGAAATTTCAAAACTGCTTGCAAAAGAGCAATTCAGTCAGTGCCAGCAGACCAACAAGGATCCGGAATCTACTCAAGGTTCTTTTTAGTTCCAAAGAAAACAGGGGACTGGAGACCGATTTTGGATCTCAGTGTCTTGAACAAATCAGTCAAGAAAACAAGATTTCGGATGGTCACGCTGCAATCCATTCTTCCCCTTTTGGGCAAAGGAAACTGGATGTGCTCTATAGACCTTCGGGATGCGTACTATCACATAAAATGAACAGACGCTCCAGAAGATTCCTCCGCTTCAGGCTGGGAACCAGTCATTTTCAGTTCAGGGCCCTGCCCTTTGGTCTCACCACTGCCCCGGTGTTTACCAAATGCATGGCAGTGGTAGCTTCTCACCTGAGACGACAAGGATTCCAGGTGTTTCCATATTTGGACGACTGGCTTCTCACAGCTCCCACCAAGCATCTCCTTCTGATGGCCAGAGATTATACTTTTCGCGTTTGTCAAAACTGGGTATTTCAATAAATTGCGAAAAGTCTGTTTTGTCGCCTTGTCGTACTATTACCTACATAGGCAAATTTAGATACTATAAACATGTCTGCAACGCTAACGAACCAAAGGATATCAGACATTCACAAATTGGTGTCACTTCTTCTCAACAACAACAGAGCCAAAGCCAGGTTAGTTCTAAAGGTGTTGGGAATCATGGCAGCGCCATACCTCTCCTCCCATTGGCCAGATACCACATGCGGATCCTTCAGTGGATGCTTTTTCTCAATGGTCATACCAGGAACTTCCAATGTCTCACACCATTATGATCACGCAAGCGTGCAAAAGCATCTCATGTGGTGGATGTCTTCCCCAGCTCCTGTCGGGAAGACCATTTGTTCCACCTCCTCCGGTTGCTACTCTGACAACGGATGCCTCCCTGATCGGGTGGGGGCGCATTATCAGGGCAGGACAGTCCAGGGCACATGGCAACCAAACGAATGCCACTTGCACATAAATGTTCTGGAGATGAGAGCAGTGCTTTTAGCGTTGCAAGCCCTTCAAGACTCTCTTCCCTTGGGAACGATTGCAATCCAGACAGACAATATGTCTGTAGTGTGGTACATCAACAAACAAGGCGGAACCAGATCATACCCCCTGTGTCGAGAAGCACTCAGACTGTGGCAATGGGCGATTTCTTCTCAGCGTTTTCTGATAGCAACGCACATCCCCGGGAAGTCCAATCACATTGCGGACAAGTTGAGCAGAGCTATACTCATGCCTCACGAGTGGTCTCTGAAAGACTCTGTAGTGAGAGAGATATTTCTCAAATGGGGTCAGCCTTGCTGCGATCTTTTTGCTACTCCCCAAAACAGCAAGTGCAGAGAATACTTCACTCTATTCCCTTTACCAGGCCAACCCAGCAGAGACGCTCTAGTCCAAGTTTGGCCCCGGGGACTTCTGTATGCATTTCCTCCTTTCCCTCTGATCTCTCAAGTAATACAGAAAGCTATCGCTCAGAAGGCCTCATTGATCCTCATTGCTCCTTACTGGCCTCGACAAGTGTGGTTCCCCTTTCTACATCGTTTTCTCTTGGAGCGACCGTGGAGTCTGGACCTAGTTCCAGATCTTTTGATCCACCAGTCGGGTCAGTTTCATCGCTCCCTCCCCTCTCTGAACCTCACTGCTTGGTTCCTCCAATTCCAACCGTAGCCAGGCTTCCTCAATTATCTCACTCGGTTAGAGATATATTGATAGCTTCCCATAAATCTTCCACTCGAAAGATTTATTTGAGTAAGTGGAAACGCTTCTCATATTGGGCACAAGGAAAGGACATAGATCCTTTCACTGCTTCCATCCAACTAGTCCTTGATTTTCTAGCTGAACTCTTCCATGCAGGTTCATCTCCATCTACTCTTAAGGTTCAATTGGCAGCTATTTCTAATTTTCATGTGGGCATTTCTGAATCTGCCCTAATGTCCCACAAACTTTGCAAAGCCTTTTTGAAAGGAGTTTTTCTTCTCAGACCTCCTATAAGAAATCCTCCTTCTCCTTGGGACCTAAATTTAGTTCTTGCTTCTTTGATTCTTTCCCCTTCGAACCTGCAGCTTCATGTTCCTTGAAATTATTATCATGGAAAACTCTCTTTCTGGTGGCTATCACATCAGCTAGAAGAATTTCAGAACTTCAAGCACTCAGTTGTCGTTCTCCTTATCTTTTGTTCCATAAGGACAGAGTTTCCTTACGAACTAACCCGTCCTTTTTGCCTAAGGTGGTTTCAACATCAAATCTAAACCAAAGCATTGACCACCCTGTCTTTTTCCCAGAGTATTCAAATAGGTCTGAACAAAAATTACACTGCCTGGATGTTCATCGTCAATTAAGGTACTACTTGGACAGGACGAAACAATTCAGAAAATCTGATCAGCTGTTTGTCTCCTATGCGGAAAGCAGAAAGGGACTTCCAGTTTCAAAGGTATCATTATCCAGATGGCTAACATCTCTGATTACCCTTGTTTATGAGATTAGACACCAAAACTGCCTAATAAACCTAAAGCCCATTCCACCAGAGCTTTGGCTACTTCTTTAGCCTTCCAAGACAGACTGCCTATTGACACCATTTGTGCAGCGGCTACTTGGGCTACTCCTCACACTTTTATTTCCCATTATAAGTTGGATTTAGCTTCTAGGCATAGAGCTAATTTTGGTTCCACTGTTCTCAGGAGTCTGTTCCGTTAGGCCACCGGGACAAGGTGCTAGGGACTTGGTCCCATCCAGCAAGAATGAAGGCGAGATAGACAACTTAACATATAGAAGTTATGTTCTTACCATAGCGTTCCATGTTAGTTGTCTTCTTCTCGCCTTCTTCTTCGTCCCACCCTCCTTCCACCAGGCCAGGACAGACCTAGAGGAGTTGTGATCGTGACCTCTCTTTCTACCACCTCTTTCTTAGTCATATGCTATTATGCATATTTCTTGTTTCAGGATGTAGGTCACCCTTCTTTCTTCCTGTTGTTAGAGGTGGATTCTGTTTTACAGTTATACTGTTACTGTTATAAGCTGGGGTTAGCTTACAAACGAGATCTGAGGTAACTCTCGCCTAGCATTGTGGGATATAAGGGGAGCCTCGAGCCGGTGGAACCAACTCTCGAGCTTTTAGAGTGGCAGTGGAGCCGAGGTCGGCTCCGAACCCATCCAGCAAGAAGAAGGTGAGAAGAAGACAACTAACATGGAACGTTATGGTAAGAACATAACTTCTATTTTGGTGAGATTTTAATATTTAAATAAAAGGAAAGTGTATGAATTTTCGTGGTCAGTGCATATATCGGTGACTCTGACTGTTTGTTTTTGGTGTTTGTTCGGAGATAGATATTGAAAATTGTTATTTAAAAGAATGTGTTGCAGGGGAATAGTCCACAAAGGATTACATGTTTGGAAATATCCAAACAATGTGTAGATTGGTACTATATTTCATAAAGAACTATTAGATGTTTTTAATAATTGTGGTTTAGAAATTTTAAAAACTATTATTAAGGAAAACATTAGAATAAAGGGAGAAGTACAAAATGAAATAGAGGAGTTGGATCACTGTATTAAGAATGACCTAATGTTTACCATAAAGGAAGAAAATGAAAAATATTTTAATGTTAGAATAGATATTGATAGAAAATGTGAGCAAATGGTTCAAAAAAAGTTTAAAAAGTTTGAACGTGATTCTAAAGAATATAGAAGTAATACATCTTATCCTAAGCCGCTGAATTATGGACAGAATGAAGTTTTTTACCCTGATGAGCGGTGTGGTGATGGTAATGGAGGGTACCACAATATTGGAAATGACAATGTGAATAATGAAGTGGGAGATTTAGATGATGCAAGTTGAGTACCCGACATTATGTAGGTCAGAGAGATTAATGAAAAAAAATGAAATATCAACCAAATTTTTATTGGGGGGAGAGGGAAGGGGAGATACTAAGTCATGATGGTATACCCCTCACCCAAACCAAACTCAGTGAAATTGAGGTGGATGGTTATAAACCGGTATTAGATGGTTTTTGTATTTATAATTTTAGTAAAGTTACACTTGTTAAGGAACACTTCAGTTTGTTGTCCAAGGGTTTAAAATTAATTCCTCCAAAGAAGGGTGACCTCACTAAGACACTAATGGACATAAAAATGTTTATTAGAAAAGTTAATGTAGGATTGATTTTACCTTCAGGTTCTATAGGGATGGGCTTGGGGTTGAGGTGAAAAAGTATATACAACCCCCCACTACACCCCCAGTTAAAAAAACTTTGAAAAAATTGTTGAAAAGGAGTTGAGACTTTAGTAAAGTTAGATATAGGCAAAATCTAACCAACATGGAGAGGGATGTATTAATGGAACTAAAAACTAATTCTGAAATTTGGGTATTGAAGCCCGATAAGGTGGGAGGTGTAGTAATGATGGACAATATAATTTATGAGGGGAAAATTAACCAAATTTTAATGGATGAGGTTAAATACAAATTAGGTTAATATTGCCTATAAAAGGATTGATGTTGTGTTAGAGGACATGTTTATGGAAGGCTTAATTGATGAAAAAATGTTAAGGTTTTTAAGAGTGGAAAAAACAAGGGTACCATCCATATTTGGGAAACCTAAGACCCACAAGGATGAAAAGAACCCACCCCTGAGGGCGATAGTATCGGCAAAGAGGTCAAAGACCCTACCTTTAGCAAAGTACATTGACAATAAAGTTAAACAAGTATGGATCAAAATGAAAGCTATTTTAAAAGATTTGTGAGACTTTTTGAGGGAAATAACGCATGAATTATTTCAAGAAGAGTTAATTATCACTATAGAAGTGATTGATTATCGAGAAGTTATGAATATGTTCGAGGAAATTATTTTTGAGGACACTGGTTTGAGTCATAATGAGAAAGTAGTATGTGTGAAGTTAATGGAATTGGTTTTAAAATATAATTTTATATTTTTTAAAAGTGAATTCTACCAGCAAATACAAGCTGTGGTGATGGGGGCAGCCTGCGCCCTAACTTATGCCAACCTGGTATTAGCAAAATGGGAGAAGTATATATTAAATTCCGAATATGCAATATTTTGGTCCCTTTATAAGAGATTTTTGGATGACATAGTGATTTTTTGGAAAGGGACTAGAGAAAAGTTTGATAGACGTATGAAGGGTACTACCAAGTTTTCTGGATTTTACTTGTACCCTTTCAAATGAGCAGTTGCAATATTTGGATGTTGAGGTATATAAATCCAATGGTAGGTTTGAATCTAAGATTTTTTTAGAAAGCCCACTTTTTGTAACTTTCCTCCACTATAGTAGTGCACACCCGCCCCCATTTTAAAAATAATGTAGTGAAGGGTCGATATGTTTGAGGGAGCCGAATGACTACTTTGGAAGAAGACTTCCAGAAAGAATGTGAATTGTTGGAAGAATTTTTCTTGGAAAGGGGCTACCCGATGGACCTAGTGAAAGGGGTTAAGTCAGAAATAAATGTTTGTAGACAAAGTAATTTTAAGCCTATTATAGGACAAAATGGATATGGACAAATTAATACAGTAGCTTGTCAAGAATGAAATTATGGTGAAGCTTTAGTGTTGGAATATTATGCCCTAAATGGCCTCCCAAAGAGAATTATTAATTCTGAATGGGATAGATTTGTAACTATTTCAGACTTGGAGAAGCTACCTAAGGACCCTTTAAAAGTTGTATATAAAAATTCACAAAGTTTGAAGAACATTCTTGAAAATGAGGGTAAGAACATTGTAGTGAACAGGAAGAGGAGGATAGGGACATACAAGTGTGGCCATTGTTCTCAATGTGGAAACATAGTGAATATAGATAAGATTTTCATTAAGAGCAGAAATAGATGGGTTATGGGCTCGGGTTATTTTAACTGCGAGTCCATGGGGATTGTGTATCTTGCAATGTGTGTGGAATGTAGATCCTTCTATGTTGGAAAAACAGAACGTAGGTTGAAGAGAAGGATCTACAAACACAAATATGATATTTTGAGTAAAAAGGAAACAAATGCTTTATATAAGCATACAAAAATATGCAAGAAAACAGATTATATTTTCTTTGTTTTGGAACAAGTGAAAAAGGAAATTAGGGATGGACTATGGGAGGAGAAAATTGAGTTTAGAGAACTTTGGTGGCAAATCACCCTAGAAGCATCAAATTCACATGGTTTAAATGACTATATGTCCATAATCCCATTGTTAAAATTGAGATCTGCTAAGCTATAAGCTGTGCCTGGCTAGCTATTGCTAATGAAGAGCACTAGAGGATGTTATAACACTATTTCTCGATGCATTAACTAACCAAATTTTTAATATTTTAATCAAGTTTTTAACTTTTGTATGAGGTTTTGGGAATGTATTTTAACATAATTATTTATGTTTTAGAACAAATGTTTTAGCAAATTATTTGTTGTATTGGAATGGGGGTGTAAATACATCTTTATGTAGTTTACAACTTATAATATTGAGCTCACTGGGGAAAATGAATGAGAGGGATTTTGCATCACAAGTATTCAATTATGTTTTAACTTGATTTGATTGGGTCTTGTTCAAAATTGATGGTATATAAATGGTAAACAGGATTTTTGGGGTCATCTGATGAAGTCTTTATGTGGGAGATGAAAACGCTGATGGTATAAGTGCATTTATGTATATAGTCCTTTGTACAGCTTGTTCAGTTTGTGATTTGTGTAATAAACTGATTTTATTAACTATACCTCGTGTTGGTCTCTGTACCCAAGGTACTATACTGGTGACTTTGTCTAAAGAGTTATCAAGAAGACTTCCAAGATGGCTGCAAACTAATCAACAGCATCACTTCACCTCTCCCAGTGTGAAAACAAACGTAGAAAAATTCAGTTATTGGCTAGTAAATACACTGCCTAGATGCCAACAAAGAAGACATTTCAAAAACCTGAAAGGAAATCAACTAGAAAAGGTGAAGAGAAAACACTTGTCTTGGAAGGATTATGCAGCTGTTCAGCAAAAAGCAGCTCAAACTTCTACATTGGTTCAAGAGATGGCTTCCAGTAATTTAGAGGAAAAAATAAATCGGATGTTCTCAGAGGTGATTAAAATAAATGAAATAATGAAGGACTGTATGAAGTCAAACAACAAAAGGCTGGAAAAAATAAAATAAACCTTAACTAGCCATTCAGATGAACTGATGACACTGCAAAAATCAGAGGATGACATGAAGAAAAGGCTGTCTGAATATGAATTCTCCCAAGAATAACTGTTTAAAAAATAGTAAAGTTAGAAGACATAGCATACATAGAAAACCTGAGATTTTCTGCTGTACCAGAGAAACTGGAATGAAGAGATTGTGTTAATTTTATGAAAGTACAAAAAAAGAAATTGGACTGGTGTTCCACTCAGAATTTGTTAAATGAAAGAGCACATCTTGTGTGCATCGAACCTGGCCATGAAAAAGCAGCCAAGACCAATATTAGTAAATATTTAATCATACCAGTATTAAGAGTTGATCCTGACAAAATTGTGGCAGAAGGGAAAAGTATTAAAAATTGGAGACTGCAGAGTGTTTGCAGAAAATTATTATTCGTTGTACACCAGTCAGAAGAGAAGCAAATTTATCCCAGCAGTCAGGGAATATCGAGAGGCAGGTGTGAGACACATGCTGCTGTATCCAACTGTTTTCAAAGTGTTTTTTTCTTCCTGGAAGATCAGTCATTTTTTGACACAGAGCAGGCTAAGGAGGAAAGAGAGAAAAATGTTTACCAACAAAAAGTAAGTCAGCAAGCAGAAGAGGACTTTGCTTCTCATTCTTCTGATGGTAAGGTTCATAGAAAGACTTTGCCAGTGAAACCTTTTCCAGTGTTCCAAAGGAACATGCTTGAGAGAAAAAAGCACAGGAGTTGACCAGAAGAACCAGGAATATGTTGGAAATGAACCATAGACTAGATACGGGACATGGAGATAAACAGGAAAAGACCAACAACTCTGAAAGTACTGAATAAATGGAAGACTGTAAAGCATCTTGGCATATTTATGAAATATGGTTTTGCAAGAAAAAGTGGCTGAAAAACAGTGGACTTTTGTTGACTCAAACTTGTCAGTGGACTGAACAACTCACTTTATATCATTAACATTTAGCAGGACACTAACAAGGTGAAAACTAACTGTAAATAAAGTTTTTATTATTATTTGTATAAAACATTTCATGATATAAACTGCAAGTTCTATACAGTAAAACTGTTTTGTGTAGTGTGTTGTCAAGGATATTTTAAATGTTGCTGGGGTCTTTTCTGTGAATGTTGTATGGGTTAAATATGTTAAAGTAAACAAGTACTTTTTTAGTTACAAGAAATATACATTTTAAGAGTACAAGAAAGAGAAAAGTATGGACAGAGGCAAGTTTAATGTTCATATGCTGTGATTTTGGGCTGTGGGGTGGGGTGTAAATGTGCACTGATTATATTATATGTAGAATTTGGATGTTTTCTCTTTATTTTACAAGGGTGAATGTCTCAATTACTACCTCTGGCCTAAGCTATAAATAGGTTGTGTTGTAAGCATGTAAGGTTTGAAAATAATAAAAAATGATGAAAGACATAAATATGCTAAGCTTCTTACAACTGCAAAGATATTAGCTTGTTTGTTTTCCACTAGCAAATGTTTAGTGGAGTCTAAATGTCTGTAGCTAAGAACAGCTGTGCATTCCTTTTTGAGTGAAATTTACAAATACTCATTTGATGAGTGTTTCCATGGAGGCAGGCTATCTGCAGATATCTTGAGAGTTCTGATTTTTTTGCTGAACAAAATGCAAAATTCAAAGGTGCAATGGCAAGTAGTTCAGTAAAAAATTAAGTTTGAGATTGCAGGATGTGAGTAAAAGGTAACAACCTCCTTAGCAGCCTTAATACTTCAATGCAGTTAATAGAAGAGTGCACATTTAGCTTTATTTAAAGATAGCCAGTGCACTTTTTCTTAGTTCTAAACATTGATGTTTCTGAAAGCATACAAGCTGTTTTTCTTATCTGGGAAGAGAAGAAAAATAAAAAAAAAAAAATGTACAGACAGCAATCAGTGAAAGTGGGAGCACAGGCTGTAGCATGTACTTTAGCATGGGTAACCTTAATTTTAGGTTAGATAATGCATGTAGGTGCAGCCGTCAATTTGGGACATGTGTTCCCTTCTGGAGGGTTCCACTTGCTTCATGTTTTGAAGATATACATAGTTGTGTGTGTTTGCTCCAAGTTAATAGGGGATGGGGTGTTTTGTATTTTGCCTTCTGTTTAAGAGTTTTCATTAAAACAAAAAGCCTTGAAAGTGTGACATAGGTTCATATGGAAATGAGAAGAAACAACTGTGCAAAATGTGGAGTTGCATTTAAAAAACTGTCATGTATAATAGGCGAGGACAATAGGTTTTATCATGATGGCTGTGCCATCCATATTATTCTGGAATGTGAATGACCTTACAAGTATAGATAAAAAGGGAACACTATTAAATTATATTAAGAAATGCAGAGTGCAAATAGCAATGCTGCTGGAGACAAATTTGGATAGAAATGAGCATATCAATTTAAGAAAGGATTTCAGAATGGATGCCTAGCAGAATATCAGGGACAGAGCAAAAGGGACATAATTATAATAATTGCTACATGGGTTTCAGTAGTGATAGATGAAAAAAGACAAAGTGATAGATTTGTGGTAGTAAGGAGCTGTTGGCAAGGGAGAAGGTGGATTACAATGGCATGTATTTATATTCCAATGAAAACTGCTATTATGGCGCTTAAGAATTTTTTGGAGAAATATTCAGCTTTCAGCAGGGAGTATTATTTTTAGGTGGGGATTAGAATTTGATTTGAAATACTGGGAATGTCTCAGGAGACCTAGAAGGGACAATATAACAATAGAGGGTAGATTTCTGAAGAAATTTATGAAAATATTTGATAAGTTGTGAATTTAGTAGTAGGAAATTGGACAGAATTTACATATTATTCCCCAAGGTACAAACAATGGGCTAGACTAGGTACACATTAGATATCCCAGGAACATGTGCATTTAATTGAAATCTTCAAAACGCATCTAATAACTATTTCTGATCATGTTGCAGTAAAAATGAAGATAAAAATGCAGGGTAATAAAGTAAAAAAAAAGACGCTGTTGTTTTCCCACCTACCTCTCAAAAAGAGAGGAATTTAAAGAATGGATATAGGAAATTATTCAAGAGTTATTATGGAAGGTAGAAATATATTCAACGTTATAGCTAGTGACTGGGATAAAATGAAAATAGAGTTTAAAAATAGGATGAAAATGAATGAGAATGAGATATGTTTAAGAACCAATAGAAATTACAGTGAATGACAAAGGTTAAAGTGTTGCAGAATAGGGGGGATTTCGGAGCACAAGAGGAAGAACAAATGCACAGTGCTAAAGAGAAACTAAGGGAGTATAGGGATAATATGCATGAGTTTAGAAAAAAATTGCAATTAATATTTTTGATAACAATCCTAGAGCACAAAGACCTTTAGCACAATGACTTAGGCACAGAATGTTGAAGGAGTTTTCAGCAAACTTAGGGAACCTATAACAAGAAAATTAACCAGAGATCCTGTAGAGGTTTTAGAGATATGCTGGAAATTTTATGAAAATGTGTATGAAGCAGAGAAATGTGGAAATCAAGAAAGCGTGCAAATGGAAATATTTAAGACTTAATTATGCCAAAGTTGAGGTAGACAAGGCTCAACAACAAACAGTTAAGACATGATGTGATGAGATAAAAACAGCAACATATAATCAATCTTCAGGAAAGTCTCCAGGAACAGATGGTATTTTTGTGGTAGTTTGGAAATTAGGAGGAAAAAGAGTGATAAAGATTTGGAAGATTTTGTTTAATGGTATTTTAAAAGGAGGGGAAGCACCCTCATATCAAAAGAAAGCTGTGGTGGCTGTGTTACATGGAGACCCTTCAGACCCAGCTTCATATAGACTAATTTCAATTTTAAACCACGAGTGTAAAGCATTTATAACTATACTAGTTAAAAAAAAATGGAAAAGATGTTGCCAAATTTGAGATATAGATCAGTTAGGTTTTGTGGAGAGAAGGCAAACATTTGACAACATTAATAGAAAAATAATGATCCAGAAGGAAGCAGAATGTAACAAAATACTCCAGTTCTTTGTGGATCTTGATGCAGAGAAAGGATTTGACAGAATATGCTTGGATTTTATGAGTAGGGCATTGGAAGGATTTGCATTCCCTGATGCAGTAATAAGGTTAATTAAGAGGCCGTATAAAGGATCGGAGGCATGAATTAAAATATGAGGTTTCCTCTCAGATAATCTGTGTTTGAAAAGAGGAACCAGATAGGACTGTCCTCTTTCCCCTTTGTTATTTACTTTATATTTAGAACTGTTGGCAACCAAATAAGTTACTCAGCGATATAAGGATATAATTGGTATGGTAATCAAAGAAATTTGACTGTACTTGCAGATTATATTATTTTGTATCTGACAGAACCAGAAAAGGTCATTTCAGTGTTGTGGAACATTTTGAGACAGTTTCAAATCTTTTTTGGGATACAAAATTAATGAAATTAAAACAGACAGTAGCTGTTAATTATGTGCCCACACATGAATTGGTTCAACAATATCCATATTTATGGGGGCATGATAAAACAAAGTATATAGGAGTATGGATTAAAAAGGATTCTGGTATGGCAGCTTGGAAGCTTTGTTTTATGGATATAGATATCAAAATACAAGCAGTTAATATGTTTTTAGTCCCTTTAGTTTTATACAAAGGTCAGGCATATTTTTATCAACCAGAGAAGTTGTGGAACATTTTGAGGCAGTTTAAGTCTTTTAGGGATATCAAATTAATGAAGATAAAACAAAGGCTGTTGCTGTAAATTATGTGCCTGCACATGAATTGGTTCAGCAATGCTCATATTTATGGTGAAATGATAAGCAGTAGTATTTAGGAGTATGGATTAAAAAGGCTTCAGTTATGGTTATGTGGAAAAAAACTAAACAAAAGATAATACAAAGATTGAGAAACTGAAAACTCTCAATGCATATTAGTTTTGTATACTGGTCAGGTACACTTTTATCAACCTGAGGAGAAGTTGTGGGCAATAAAGAATTGAATGAATGTATTTGGAAAGAGGGCAAGAGTTAAGTGGCATAAGTTGAGCCTTCCAAAAGAACAAGGTGGTTTAGGTTTACGTGATGTGAAGAGCTATTTTACAGCTAACACCGTTAAGGGTCATATACATCACACAACCAGAAGGTTATAATTCAAAGTGAAAAGGGATGATGATGACCATGCAGAATATTATATTCATAAAGTAGTAGAAGGTATTTTAAGAACTAAGCCACTATGAGAAAGGAGATTTTTCCAATAAGGATGACTGCAAGTAGGGGTACAGGTGGTAGAGAAAGAGCGGGCTTGAATTTACTGGAGAAACATGGGAAAGGAGCCACGATATTGGGAGCAGGTAACTCAAGCAAGAAAGGTAATAGAGTGAGATGAGGCAAAGAAGACACTTGGATTGCAGGCTAGAGATTGCCTTCACTACAGAGCTTAACCTCAGAGTACTTCAAAAGAAAGGGATATGGGAATTTTAAGTGAAAGATCTGCTAGAGTTTTTAGTTGAATCTAGAACAGAAACAGCTGTTGAAAAAGGATAATTAATAGTGCATATAAAATAAAAAATATTTCATGAAGCTATAAGAATCAATCATAGGAGGTTAGAAAAGACTGGAAAGAGAGACTGGAAAAGCACTTTGTAAGAAAACAATGGGAAGGCATAGGCATGGCTCCCAGGTATCCAACAAAGTCCACAAGGTTTAGGATCTGTTTTTATACCCCAAGCACAAATAATTTTTCCTCAGGTAGACAGCAAATGCTGGAGGTGTGATGGCGAAGAAAGAGTTAACTGGGAACATATATTTTTGGAGTGTAATGAGTTGGCAGGTTTTAAAAGTTTCTGCAGAGTACTCATCTGAAATATTGGGTTAGCAAATGGCTGTGAGGAAATAACACAGCATCTGAATTGCTTAAACATAGTAAGGCCTTATTAAGTTTAATTATGTTGGCTGCCAAAAATAAAGTTACAAGAAAATGGAAATCAGGATGTACGCCAACTGTATTTCAGGTATTAGATATAAAATAGAGAAAAGAACTGGTAGAGAAGTAGTTAGAAACTTGAAGGAACAAATTACATAAATAAATGGAAATTGTGGAGCAATGCATGCATAACATTCAGGAGGAGTAGGAGTGAGTTTTAAAGAAGGCAGGAATTCAACATTTTTTTATAATGTTGGACTGGTGTTAGAAGCAAAGAAAATATATTTGATGTTTAGTGTATTCAAATGGAAAAAAATTTTCAAATGGTTTGTTTTCTTTTCAGTTAATGTATGTTACTTTTGTCTTGTGATAATTTAATAAATGTGTTTAAAAAAAAGAGTGAACAAGAGGGCAAAACATTGTCTGTGGTGGGAGTGGTCACGAAAGGAGATACTGCCAGCACAGCCAGCTGGAATTTTGTAAATAATTGTCATTTCTGAATATCAACATGATTTATATAAGATGCTTGTGTTGCAACTGTATTAGAACTGTATGTTGTGTATATCAAACTGGTTTGAACAAATTTGTCTGTTAAAAAAGTATTTCATAAAGTGCTTGTGCTTAAAATGTAACCACAGTATGCCGTACTGGAATAGAACAGAAATGTACATGCACTATTGTAACTGTTTTAAGTGCATATATTTTAATAGTGGAAACTGGAATACAGGAGGTTAACTTAAAAAAAAATAGCTGAAATTAAATTACTTTGTCTACGCAATAAAATATGGTATCTTTCAGTTTTCTGGGCTGAGAAGATTTCTGAATTGTCTTTTGGATGAAATAATTAATTAATAATTACTAGGCTTGAAATGTGGAGGAATGTAATTGTTTTATAACTTCCAGCATCTGCCAAAGATCTGCGGTCTATGTATTTTCACAGGTAGATGCTAAATACTGCCAGATCCAGTAGTGGGGATTTCACCTGGGATAGAGTCAGATGACAAGAAATGTCATTCTGGAAGCTATCCCAGCAGCAATATTTGAGATATTAATGTGAGAAGTCTCTTAGAGTCAATTCTGTATTCTGTCTTGGACCTGACAAGAACCATTCACTACATCTGCCTTGCTCTGATGAAGTAAGTTTCTGGGAAACAGTATAATTCGCTTGGCTATAGTCAGGAATATAGCAAAGCTTAGATGTCAGGTAGTCTGATCTCACCTTCATTTTTACATATGGGTTCAGAGCCGATCCTCGGCTCCGACTTGCCAATTTACATGCTGGAAAATTTCTGGTTGGCTTGTGGCTAAGCAGGTATCCCATGGTGCACCAGTACAATCCCCAGATCTCGTTTGTTGCGTCGACGAGTTTGGTTGTGCTTCTCTTGGCTCTGGCTACGTTTTTCAAATTCTTTATATTCAGTATCATTTTTCAATGCTTTATTAGAACTTTTATTGTATATTTAGTGTTGCTAATATATTAGGCAGTTGTATTACTTGCCCTTTTTGAGTGCAGTGTAGTTTACTAGTGGTTATTGGTATCCTGTGTGCCAGTTAGTTTTAGGTGCCGTTGCGCATTTTTTGATTATTAGGTAGGGTATTAATTTTTGGCGGTTTTCTGCTCTTAGTCAACGGGTTCCTGTTGTCTTGTCTGTTGTTATTCTGACCTTTTTTGGTCACCGTTGGCAGTTAGTTTTTTCTGCTATATTGAGATTGTTTGTATTTGGCGGGGATCCACTTGTGAATTTACTAGGATTACAGCTTCCCTAGTATACTACCTGTTATTAGAAATACAGAAATTTATTGTGTCAATTATGTTTTCTCTTGTGTGAGTGGGCTTTCCTGTCTGTTTAAATTAGAAGACCTAGCTTTTTGTACACCGGGCTAGGCCCATTTAAGTTAGAGGACCTATTCCTCATGTAACTCCTTCTGAGGGCTAGGCCCGTTTTAGTTGGAGGACCTAGTCCTCCTTATTTTTTCCCTCTTTCAATCTCTCTGGGTATGTGTGTGTAATAATGTCTAAGGAAAGTAAGGAGCATAAACCCTCGGGGTTCAAAAAGTGCATGAAATGCTCCCAAAAGATGTCTTTAACAGATGGCCACAATAGCTGTGTCTACTGCTTAGGGGCCATCCACTTCCAGGAATCATGCTTGTTCTGCCATGCTTTATGTTCTAGAGTGTTACAGAAGAGAAAGAACAAATTCATATTCAAGGGTCTATTGAAACCATGCTTTAAGGAAGCACTATCCAGTTCTTTGGCTTCCCCTAAGTCTTGGAAATCAAAATCCTCAAAAAGGCCTTCTCCGGCACTGGTTGGTGTCTCGGAGCCACCTCCTAAACAGTCGAAACAGTCCAAATCTGCCTCCTCGACTCCTCAGCCTTCGGAGCTGAAGGAGAGCATCATGGTGGTGTCAGAGTTGGTTACAGGTGTTTCGGAGCCGATCTCTAAACCTATTGATACAGCAGTTGACTCTGCTACTCGGAGCCGGTCTGTAAGCTCCCTGCCGGTTTCTGTAATAATTAAGTCTCCAGTGCCCCCCCAGGTCAAGATCCCCTACTATGTCTTCCAGGTCCCTCTCAGAAGAAGATGTGGAGAGGGTAGTGCAGAGACTCCTGAAGTCGTCTGCCGTACCAAAATTATTGCTGGCTCCGACCCAGTTGGCTCCAGAACCACTTGGCCCAGTTTTGCCCTTGTCTGCTATTCCTCCTCCGAGCCATACTGGCCTTTTGGAGCCAGAGTGCTTGGTGCCAATGGAGGAAATGCTGGCTCCAGCTCACTTTGTTGTTGACTTGGAACCGGGTTTGGCTCCAACACGCTCGGTGCCATCCGTTGTGTCCAGGGGACAAAGCTTTCATGTTGGCACTGACAGGGAGGGTTGGAATCGATCTTCGGTTCTGAGCCTTCCTCTCGGTTCTTCGGCCAGGGTGAGCTTTGACTCTGCATCTATCTCGGAGCCGACAGCTCTGGTGCCGGCCCTCGTCTCTTCAGAGTGGGGGAGGTCTTCGGAGCCAGAGAGGTCGGCGATTGAGATGATGATGATGAGTGTGCTGTCTCATTCTCCAGCCCCTACCAGTGGTACCAGCACTCTTCCCCCGAGAGCACCCACTTCAGTCTCAGCCCCTACTCTCTCTGGAAATAGCAGAGACCCGCAGCCTCAGGAGCCATCAGCTGGTGGCCCCCACTCTTCCAAGGCTTCTCCGGAAGTGGTTATGTAAGAGGAAACATGTTGACTCCCAGGGTGAGTCTTTGACATTGGACACTGACCTCGAGGAGTTGGAAGGGTCCCCCAAGTCGTCCTCTGATGATGTCTCCTTTACGGACATTTTAGAGATCCTTAGGCAGAGGTGCGACTGGTCCACTGTTAACCCTTCTGATTAGGAGTCGGTCTACCTGAAGGCTTTCGGGTCTCAACCTCCTGCCTCTTGGGTGTCTCCACCTTTTGATGAACTGATGGATCTAGTTAGTCAAAAGGTGTGAGATACTCCTGACACCATGGAGCTAGTCCCCAGGAGACCGAACAAGTTCTTGTCTGCCCCTCCTGGTAAAGAGTTCTTGCCCAAGGGCATTTCCGCAGATGCCATGGTGGTGGCGGCAGCCACGAAGAAGGAGTTGGCAGAGACTTCTTCATCTGTTCATCTGCCAAACAAGGAGTCTCAACAGATGGACAGATTTGGGAAGCGTATCTTAAGTTCAGTGGCCTTTACCCTTCGATCGCTGAACTGTCTCACGCACTTCACAAGGTTCCAGATGTATCTTCTCAAGGAATTAGGAGAATTCCATACAACGTGTATTTACTGAGGGAGTTCCTGACAAGATTTCTAGTCAGTTGTCCACCTTAAATTTTGTTGTTAACTCCTCCATGTGACTTATCTCTTATGCTGCAGATGGAGCGAGTAGAGCGGTGGGTTCCGGAGTTGCCTTGAGGCGCCACTCCTGGGTGCGCTTATGTAATTTTGCGGAACTGTTCAAGTCTACTTTCACCAACGCCCTATTTGATGGTTCCTCATTGTTTGGTTCCAAGGTGAAGGATACACTCACTCGGTGTGAGCAAGAAGGAAAGACGCTTTCTGCCATGGGAGTGCATTTTACTGTCCCTTCCAGACCATACCCCAAGGGTCAAAAGGGCAGTAAAATGTGGTTCAAGAAGTCCCAGAGGGTCTTTCCTGACACACAGGGTGAATCCTCCTTCAGAGGCAGAAGAGGAGGAAATGTCAGATGTCACCCTAGAGGCAGGGGTGGTCCGCAATACCAACAAGGCCGTGATTCCTTTTGAGGACGGCCTTATCAGCGCTCCTGATGTGGAGCCCAGCTGGGCTTACCTGGGGCGGGTCAAGGGTTGTATTTCTTTGTACCAAGATGCCTGGCTAAATATCACCCAAGTGGGTACAAAGAGATGTTACTAGAGGCTATATCATACCCTTTTCCCTATCACCGTTTGTTCCCAAAAGGAATCCCAGATGTACCACCCAATCACAGGGATCAGGCAACTGTGGAGATCAACAAGTTGCTCTTAAAAAGAGTCATCCAGCCCATCCCAGTTGACCAGATAGGATCCAGAACTCCAGGTTCTCTTTAGCTCCAAAATGAACCGGAGATTGGAGGCCAATATTGGACCTCAGCAGATTGAACGAATCAGTGAAGAAGGACAAGTTTCGGATGGTAACACTGCAGTCTATACTCTCATTGTTAGGAAAAGGCTTTTGGATGTGCTCTCTGGATCTTCAGGACGCCTACTACCACATAAAAATGGACAAGGTGTCCCGAAGCCATCTACGCTTCTGGCTGGGAGCCAGTCACTATCAGATTCATGCTCTACCCTTTGGTCTCACCACAGTGAATGGCAGTAGAGACAGCTCACCTGAGACGTCAGGGATTCCAGGTGTTTCGTATTTGGATGACTGGCTCCTGACTGCCCTCACCAGGCATCTACTCCTCCAAAACAGAGATGCCACGATTCAACTTTGTGCTCAGTTAGGGATCTCCATAAAGTGGAAAAAAATTGCATTATTGCCCTCAGTCTGTGATTTTTATAGGCGCAGAGGTAGACACAGTGAACATGACAGCTTGTCTCCCTGCCAGAAGGGCACAGAACTTAATCTCCCAAGTTCAACGTTTTCTTCCGTTGCGAAAAGTCAAAGAGAAGTGGGTTCTTCAGCTCCTTGGGGACTATGGCTTCCACAATTCTATTAGTACCATTAGCCAGGTTGCATATGAGAATTCTCCAGTGGCTTCTGTCTTCCCAATGGTCCTTCCAATATCTCCCACTAAGTCATCCTATCCTGCTGACGGAATCATGCAGGAAGGACCTTCTTTGGTGGATAGCTCCCAATCTGATCACGGGTTCCCCCTTTGTTCCAGCCCAACTCGTTGCCACTGTGACCACTGATGCCTCCCAGATTGGGGGTGGGCATTATCTCGGCAGGACTGTCCAAGGCACACGGCAAGAACATGAAGCTCATCTGCATATCAATGTTCTGGAGATGAGGGCGGTGCTTCTTTCATTGTTAGCACTTCAAGACCTTCTTCCTCTAGGGACAATTGCGATAAAATCAGACAACATGTCGGTGGTTTGGTATATCAACAAACAGGGCGGTACCAGATCTTACCCACTCTGTCGAGAGGCCATGCGAGTTTGGGAATGGGCGATTTCTTCCCAGTGCTTTCTGGTTGCAACACACATTCCAGTGATGACCAACATGTTAGCTGACAAGCTCAGCCAGGCAATCCTAATGCCTCATGAGAGGTCTCTGAAATGGGAAACAGTGGATCAGATTTTCCAGAAATGGGGACAGCCTTGCTGCGACCTTTTTTCCAGCCCAGTCAATACCAAATGCAGCAGCTATTTTTCCCTCATTCCCCCTCGGGCGAGACTCCTAGAGACTCTCTGGCTCACGATTGGCCCATGGAAATTCTGTATGCCTATCCTCCAATCCCTCTCATTTCCAAAGTGATTCAGAAAGCCAGTCGGCTGCGAAGCAAGTTGATCCTCATTGCTCTTTACTGGCCTCTTCAGGTCTGGTTCCCCTTTCTCAAGCCTCTCCTCCTGGACGGTCCTTGGATTCTGGACCCAACTCCAGATCTGTTGACTCACATGTCAGGTTTGCTACACCCCTCAATCCACACCCTCAAATTGACAGCATGGCTGCTCCAGTTCCATCCCTAGTCAGGCTTCATGATGTATCATCCTCAGTGTCACATATTCTTATGTCCTCCCATAAACCTTTAACTAGGAGGCTGTATGGCAATAAATGGAAAAGATTTTCTATTTGGACACAGAGAATGAATGTAGATCCATACACTGCTTCTATCCCTGTGATTCTGGATTTTCTTTCTGAGCTTTTTCAGCAAGGATCTGTCGCTGCCACTATCAGAGTCCAATTGGCGGCAATTTCTCATTTTCACGTAGGTTTTCCAGATACCAATTTAATGTCTCATAATCTATGCAAGACCTTTTTGAAAGGAGCCACTCTGAGACCACCTCTACAAGAGCCAGTGGCTTCTTGGGATTTAAATTTTGTGTTGTCCAAATTGACATCTTCCTCCTTTGAACCTTCCCACTCATATTCTCTAAAATTTTTGTTTTGGAAGACCTTGTTTTTGGTAGCTATCACATCATCTAGAGAGGTATTGGAGCTACAGCCCTTGTCTATTAAGCCACCGTATTTGATTTTTCACAAAGACAGGGTGTCATTGCGTACTAATCCCTCATTTGTCCCCAAAGTTTGTTCTAATGCTACCTTAAACCAATCAATAGAACTCCTAGTTTTCTTCCCTAACCACTGTAATGCAGCTGAGTACTGTTTTCATCAGCTAGACGTTCATAGACAACTACGTTTTTATCTACAGCGGACTAAGGTTTTCAGGAAATCAGATCAATTGTTCATTTCCTTTTCTGACTCTAGATTGGGCTTACTAGTTTCTAAAGTGACACTATCTAATTGGATTTCCAGTTGTATAGCCTTTATCTATAGCTCGGAGGGCAAACCTTTACCCTACAGGATCAAGGCTCATTCTACCAGGTCGCTGTCTACCTCTACAGCCTTTCAAGCCAGGGTACCACTTGATAATATTTGTGCAGCAGCTACATTGGCCACCCGTCACACATTTATTACACATTACAAATTGGATTTGGCATCCAGGGGTAGATCATCCTTTGGCTGCACAGTGCTCAAGAGGATTTTCCAATGAGCCACCCAAGAATAAGGCGCTAGGGACACTGTCCCATATGTAAAAATGAAGGTGAGATCGGACTACCTAACATAAAGAAGTTATGTACTCACCATAATGTTCCATGTTGGTAGTCCATCTCACCCTTCATTTTTACCAACCCGCCCTCCTGCCCCCATCCTGGAAGATCTGGAAGTAATAATGTGGTTGCCCTAGGTTGCAGACCCTTTAGTATTGGTTGTTTTTATGGTTGTTATTCTAGTGAGCAGCAAACAAGATCTGGGGATTGTACTGGTGCACCATGGGATATCTGCGTAGTCACGAGCCAACCAGAAGTCTTCCAGCTTGTAAACCGGCCAAGTCGGCTCTGAACCCATATGTAAAAATGAAGGGTAAAATGGACTACCAACATAGAATGTTTTGATATTTTTTTTCTTTTGAGACTGTCCTGCAATGTTGTTTTAAATATTTCCTCTGATTTTGAACGCTGATGTCACTGTGAATATATACTGAGTATTTTCTTGCTCTTTTATTGTTTATTATTAAATATATTTAAACCTTTCATTGTGGCTGATCTGTCTGGAGATAGTTAAGTTTTAAGAGTACTTGCATATTTATTTGCTGACACTTTGTGGACCACTTCTAATAGCCTTGCTCTTGGGCAAACTACCATTTGTATTAATATTAATATTACACAGGAAGATTGGACACCCTTTGTTAAGGGCCTTAAAGTAGCTGATAAGGAGTTGGCTGGTAGCAGTGATAACTGCATTATAGTTTGTACAAAAGGGGTGTAGCTAGTAAACCTGTGCCAGCCTTTCCCTTGTGTGTGTGTGTAAATCAAACCTCAAAAAGCATGTGTTTCTGCTACTTGGGAAGGGACACGAAGCACTGGTTGGACAGAGAGGGTGCTGGAGGTCTTGCCTTGCTCACTCAGCTGAGATCTCAACTCTGTAGCTGTGCCAATTGGGAGTCTTATTGGGGATCTGGAGAAAGAGGGAGAAACCAGCCCCGAACTGACTGTGGTCTGTGTGTGCTCTTAAGGGAAATTGCACTTGATGCAGAGAGCTGCATCTGAAAATAGTGTGTATGTACCTGTTTCCTTCCAGTGTACGTCCCCCACTGTTGCCAGTGGTGAGAATTGTGGCTCCTTGATTACTGGTACAGTGATGGGACATCACAGGAGTTCATTTTTGTAACCCACAAACACCTTTCTTAAAGAATCAGATGAGAGAGAAATGTCTGAAGTTCTGGAAGTCACATCACTTTGTCAGTGACTCACATTCTGACAGGACCCCCTGAGAGAGGGAGAGAGAGATTGGATGTCCATCATATAGGATTCATAAGTGAAAAATATAGTATTCAGAGGCTATATAATTCCTTTCCCAAATAGACTGGCCCATTCCTGCAAGACCTTGCCAAATGTAAAACCCTGGCATAGAAGAGCCACAGCCCAAGAAGTTGATAGAAAGAGAGTCACCCAGGAGGTTCCATTGGACCACAAAGGATCTGGAGTCTATTTGAGATTCTTTTTAGTTCCCAAAAATAATAAGGACCTCAGGCCCATTTTAGATCTCAACAATCTGAACACATTTATGAGGAAGACAAAGTTCTGCATGGTCATGGTGCAATCCATCCTTCTTGTGGGGAAGGGGGACTAGATATGCTCAATGTACCATCAGGATGTCTGTTATGTGAAGATTGCAAGGCAGTCCAGGAGGTACCTGCAATTCTGGGTGGGAGCCAGTCATTATTAGTGCAGGGCCGGTCATTCTGTCTCACCACAACCCCCCTGGTGTTCATCAAATGCGTGGCAGTACACCTCCGACTGGAGGTGTTCCTGGTATTCTTATACTTATATGACTGGCACCTCACTGCAAGAACAAAAGAATCCTTAATCCAAGCAAGAGAGTATTTGCTTCAATTGTGTCAAATTGGACAAATGAGCCACTCATATATACTCACTATATAGTGTGACATATAATACAACTGCACCACCTGTTGGGCATTTTATGTAGGCAAAAGAGAACATAGTTTGAAGCAAAGAATATATGAGCACATGTATGGAATTGTTCAGAAAAAAAGAAACCAACACCCTATTCAGCCACATTTTAAAATGTAATACAGATTTTAAATTTTGGGTCCTAGAGTTGGGGAAACCACAAAATAGGGGTGGTGACTGGGAAGCCAGGCTAGAATATAGAGAATGCCTGTGTTTTCCCTGGGTTGAATGACCATATTTCACTGGCACCAGCTGTAAAATTGAGGGCAAATAAGTTAAAATAAAATAAACATATTATTGTTTAAGTTGTATTATATGTATACACACTATATATTAAATATATCATCATCTTCTTTTGGCTGTTCCCGTTAGGGGCGACACAGCAGATCACCTGTTTCCATTTCTTCCTGTCCTCTGCATCTTGCTCTGTCACACCAACCACCTGCATGTCCTCTCTTACCACATCCATAAACCTTATCTTAGGCCTTCCTCTTTTCCTGTTACCTGGTAGCTTCATCCTTAGCATCTTGAAGGTTGTGCGTCAGGGCTGGTAACTCGGCACGTAAAAATCAACTACCAATCATTAGTGGACCGGAGTTCCACTGTGGCAACCCCTAACTGGGAAAAGCTGAAAGACACAACAACAACAACAACTCAGCATCCCTCCTCAGCACATGTCCAAACAACGTAATCTTGCCTCTCTGGCTTTGTCTCCAAACCTTCCAACCCTCTAATATACTTATTCCTAATCCTGTCCAACCTCGTCACACCCAGTGCAAATCTTAACATCATTAACTCTGCCACATCCAGCTCAAACTCCTGCCTTTTTGTCAATGCCACTGTCTCCAACCCATATAACATAGTTGGTCTCACTACCCTCTTGTAGACCTTCCCTTTCACTCTTACAGGTACTCGTCTGTCACAAATGACTCATGACACTTTTCTCCACCCACTCCATCCTGCCTGTACTCTCTTCCACACTCACTGTTACTCTGAACTATTGACCCCAAGTATTTAAACTCATCCACCTTTGCCACCTCTACTCCTTGCATCCTCACCATTCCTCTATTCACCCTCTCATTCACACACATATATGTCTTAGTCCTGCCGACCTTTATTCCTCTTCTCTCTAGAGCATATCTCCATCTCTCCTGGGTCTCCTCCACCTGTTCCCTATTCTCACTACAGATCACGTCATCTGCAAACATCATAGTCCATGGGGACTCCTGTCTGATCTGTTCTGTCAACCTGTCCATCACCATATTTATATTTATGTTTTTTTTACATTTTTGTATGAATGTTTTAAGTGCTTATGTAATATGTGTGTCTTGAATTGTTTGGAGAGCTGCCTTTAATTTTATAATTGATAATACTGTTAGAGGGAGTGGGAGTATAAAGATGTCAACCAATCAGACTGTGTTTCTTATGTCTTTTATGTATTTAAGGGAGGTAGGAATTCACTAACTGAATCTGAAGAAGTTTCTTGAGGGAGACGAAAGCGCTAAATCCTGTGCTGATTGTATGTGGAATAAGCATTTTCAACTCCTACAAACTGTTATTGGGACTTGTTCTTTGGAAAGGTTTTGGGACTGCCTTTATTGGTGCCGTGTGTTACTACTGGAGGAGTGGAATTACTAGTTTTATTAATTTCTCCAGGTTTCCACTGTTTTCCTGATTATAAGCTTAAAAAGGCCCTTGTGGTCGTTAAGCCTCATAAACACCTATGAACCACTGTCAAGGCTGACATCCCTTCATTTGCAGGCACAAGATATCATCACTACTACAAATCCGCCAGTATCTCTAATTCTTCTATTACCAGACTCCACGGCTATTGCCGTAACACTGGTCCTCCTTTTGAGATTCTTCATGAAATTCTGCAGTGGACCTGTTTTGGTCCAGTGGTCCCTGTTAACACATCCATTCATGCTATCCTCCTTCTGTCATCATATCTTTTGGTTGATAACTTCCCTCCTTGGTAGCCCAATGATGTCTTTTAGCCTTCCTCTTTCCATGGCCAAGGTGATTATAGGCACCTTACCATTAGGGTGAATAGTCAGTTCAAGGAACATGGACTAAGTCAGGAGACCTATCTTCATATCAACATTCTGGAGATGAGTGTGGTCTTCCTTACCCTGAGTGTGAATTCTGTCCAGATAGACAACTCTTTAGCCTGATACATCAACAAACGGGGAATTCTACTCTTACCTGCTATGTTTAGAGGCCATGAGAGTATGGCAAGGGGCAATGTCTTTTAAACATTTTTCTCATAGCAGTGCACATACCAGATAGATCCAATAAGCTGAGTTGCTGCACTTGCATGCTTACATGAATGGTACCTCAGTGATACAGTGGCAGGGGAAATTTTCAGCTGCTGGTGCCAGCCTTGCTTTGTGACCCTTTTGCATCTCCCATCAGTTTGGAAGTGCAACAGCTCTTTTGCTCTCATCCCTTAACAGGGACAGTCACTTTGTCCATACTTGGCCACCTGATCTCCTTTATGCCTACCCACCATTTCAGATGGTAAAGTTCCTACAGAAAGCTTCCATGTACAAGGTAAAAGTAATCTTTGCCCAGTTCTAGCTCAAACAAGTCTGATTCTCTTACCTATGGCCTCATCTTTTATGCCCTCTTTGGGTCCTGTACCCCCTTCTGGAGCTCCCATCTCACTCATTTGGCAAGTGTACCCAAACATCAAGCCCCTTTGTTGGGAGGGTGGCCTAATGGTTAAGGTGTTTGCCTTATAAACACAAGGTGCAGGGTTTGAGTCTCACAAGGGATAATTGGCTAGGCTTAAAATGGCTCACAAGGGCAGTTAGCCTAGTACTAATCTATGAATCAAACTAACTACATGGTTTCTCCAATTACAGTGCTGGCCAAGGACCCTTCATGATGTTTTAGAGTGGCATGCATTTTGACAGCCTCATAGAAACCCTCTGGTAGAAAAATATACAAAAGCAAATGGAAAACATTTTTCAATATGGGCAGTGAAAATGGGCTTGGCCCTTTTTCTTGCCCCCCTCTACTTCTTTCCATTCTGGACTTCTTGGCAGGACGTATTTTATAACAGTGAAAACTATTATGCTATTAAGGCTAAGTTAGCAGCTGTTTCCATCTTTTGTATAGGAGCAAATGATTGTTCCTTTGCATTTTTTTTGAAAGATCTCCAGTAAAAGATTCAACTCTGCTTTATGACATTACCTTGATGTTTCTGGTTCTGTCGTAGTCACCCTTTAAGCTCTAAGTTTACTTTTTGGAAACCTTGTTTTTATTGGCCATTAATGGTCATATCTTGGGAAGACTTGTGGTTGAGATAAAAAATATCTCCTGGTTATTTCTTTGATAGTTCCCTATCCTTTCTGACCTCCGAAGTGGAGGAAAGTTACTATTATATTGATCATAAACAGTCTCCGTAACAATGAAACCATTATTAAAAGAAGGAAAGGGTGGAATACATGTATCAGAATCTTGTGTTTCTTGATCAGAAACATTACTATAGTTCCCCCGACTAGTCTGAAAATAAATCTGATTAAAAGAGAACAGTGATTTGGGTATAGGGTATGCTTTATGAAGAGGCTGTATGAGAAAATTTATGCCAATTCGAAATGTAATTTAAATAATTATAAACATATATAGATATGTCCTACTTTTTAAGTTTTCTTTTGGACTGTTAGAAGTTTTCTATACCCTAAGTGGGGAGGGTCTTGGGAAACAAATTGAATATAGGGAGCTCATTTGGCAATTGAGGCTTAATGCCTCCATGTACCCAGAACTGAATAAATAGGTTTCTATTTTACCTGTCTTAAAACTTATGGCTTCTAAACTCTAAGTATTGGCCCTAGTTATCATATACATTTATCATTTACTATTTTATATTCATTTTTTGTATATATAGTTTTATAGGGTTTATATTACATCATCAAAAGCTCAAAATTACGAGGAGCACAGCATCGAACACAATATCTCGAACCAACAAAACATCAAAATGTTGTGAATGGCTGTCCCCAATGAGGACATGGAACATTAAGGGTGTAGGCAGGGGGGAAAGCCCCCCTGTGCCCCCACACTCCCCGCTACTTAAACATACCAACTCTGAGATCATGCTACAGTGTTGGAAATGGAAATCTTCCATTTACACACTGTAGTGCACTGAAGTGCGATCTCAAAAGTGGTATATTTAAGTGGCAGGGGTGTAGGGGGTGCAGGGGGTCTTTCCCCTGCATGTAGCAATCTGTTGTTAACGTGCACTCCACATTTTGTTGTTTTTCTCCCCCTTTCGATGTTATGCGGTTCGATGTATTGTGTTCGATGTTGTGCGCTTTCATTGATGTGATATACACCCGTTTTATATTGGTAGACAACATGGTTAGTGTATGTAGCTTTTTAAACAAAGGTCTCAAGTTTATTTTAATATTTTTAGAACCTAGCATGATTAAACATTTTTGCATTCTTATCATTTGATGTGTGTTTTTATATATTTTCTTCCTACTGTTAATATTTTTTTAATTCAAGTTAGAGTAATTTGTTCACAATTGATTACACTCTTTTTTTTAATTAATGTTTTCTTAATTGACATATGTTTAGTATTACATGATATTCTTGAAGCTGTTTAAACATCACTGGTTTTGATTTTAACGGTTCTGAAGTCCCAATGGTTTAGGGATGAAAGCGCTTAATCATTTATTGTTTTATAGTGGTACTTTCTTTTTGTGTCAACATTATTTGATGTTTGGAATAAACATTTGATGTTATTTTCAGCTGCACAAGCTTTTGGTATTTCTTTCGGACACTACGTGAGCTTTCTTTTTTGTGTTACAAGTGTTATTTGGGTGCACGTTCACACGCTTCATCAAAAAACAGCAAAAAATCCTTCTATGTTTTTTTTACTTTCATCTTATCTTTGCACCTGCAGAGATAGTGGCTCATAACGCATGTGAGAACTGAATGGCTCCCGCAATGTGTGAGCTGTGGCCGACTTTGCAGCACTTGTACCCCCAATTTCCCAGCCACCCCCAAATCTTGCAATATATTTCCTTCTCTCCATCCTTCTACTCATGCCCCCTTCTTTCCTCCACTTAAACACACATGCATCTCCCATAAAGTAGTTGAGCTTCCCTCAGTCTCTATCGCCTCATGTTACCATGACTTCTACATTTTCTGTATTGCATCCCACACTAATTGTGTTCCTTTCTCTTCTTTCAGCAATTCTGCACCTCATCAAATCACTCCATCCAAAAGTCGTTCCATATGTAATTCTCTCTAAAGAGCCGCCACCACCCTTTCTCTCACAATCCAACCCACTTCACAGGGCCACTCCAACCCTTCGCTCCATCCCTAACCTTACACATTAGTCTCATTCATCTTCTATCAAAAACTAAAAACCCATACGGTACCATAATAAAATGTCAGAAGCCCCTCTCTTTAGAGGATCCACATTCTTAACATTTCTTCTTCATATAAGAAACACTGAGCCCAACCCTGCACTTCTTTCCCAACTCCAAACACAACATCCATTCACCAATTCATGCACTGCCATATGCCCTTCACTGACCGCATTAAAAACAAATCTGACCAAGTCCATGCCTTTTTCTGTCACCACAACTTAGGCATCCTAGCAGTAACAGAATAATGGCTAATGATCAGTGACCATTACTTTCAACATCTCCACTCCTATGATTTTCTTCATGAGTACATACATGGAAAAAAACAAGGTGATAGTGCAGTCATCCTCTGCAAAAATACTCAATCCCATCCAGATTGTCCAAACTAGCACCACCTGTTACACTGGTCCTAACTAGATTCTTCTAAAATTTCTATGTACAAATAAAAAAATATACAATGCCTTTGCCAACCTTCCTCCCCATTCACACTACTAAAATTCTTCACCCCGACTTCCACCATTCTCTCCTTCATTCACAAATGTGACATTGCTATTTTTGGAGACTTAACATTTTAGGATCCCACTCATCAGATACCGCCCACTTCTTAGCAGACCATAGCTTTATAAAGTTCTTAACCCAGCTCATAAGACTTAATCTCAAATCTTCAAAATACTCAGTGCTTGATCTCATAATCACCAACATTCTCTCCTCCATCACCAAAATCTGTATTATCCCCAACCATTAGTGACCACTGCCTCATTACCTCCTCCATCACAAATCAAGTTGTAAAAAATTCACCTGTCAGTTAAGTTTTCAGAAATCAGTCAACAAAAAAATATATCTGAGCTAAAAACTTTCTATCTGTCTCTTTTCGTCTTTATCCTCTTTTTCTTGGTTCAGCATCCTTACACAAGATTACCCCATCTCTGCTGCCAACAGCCTGTACACCACCTTAGAACAACTTCAACATCATTTCTTCCCCAAAATAAAACATCAAAAACCCCAACTGGCTATCCAAAACATCTACTAAAACTCCGGGGCAAAACCTGGCAATTGACCCTACCACTACCATTAATTGCTCAAATTTGCTACCCTCAGAAACTTAGCTAAACAATCTATATGAAGGCAGAAAACATTCCAACACAAATCAAACATATCTCATATGATCTCCAAAACAAGATGTTATCCTAATCATGATTCATTCAAATTCTGAACCCCCCCCCAAAAAAAATGTGGCAATATCAGCCTCTCCTCCCTCTCTGTCTTCCTACCAGTATTCTGCACTGTTCCTCTACCAATCCACCATTCATCCCTCTCTACTGAACCACATTCTTCACCCACTTATCTCCCCTTCTACTTCAAACAAATAAGATATAAAGACACTGAAGACCTCCTCAGCAGCATCCAAACTGTTGGCTCGTCCAGCTCTGCCAACCTCTTCCTGGTTTTTAATAACATAATTAAACCATTCAACCACTTCTATAACCTGTGTATAACCAGAACCATAATACCTTCTCTCTGGAAAAACGCTGTTATTAAGCCCCTCCCTAAATAAACACTCTAGCCACTGTTCCCACTTTTGGCCCATCTCTCTTCTCCCAACCTTAATTAAGATCCTTGGCAAGAAAGATCTACTCCCCAATACAAAAGCAGTGTCACCTCCTCTTTAAACAACATGGCTTCTGGCCAAGCTGCAACATCATGACTGCCATTTGGTCACTCCATGATAACTTCCTAAACAGTACTGACAAGGGCAACAGTACTGCAGCACTTTTCATTAACCTCTAAAAGTCTGTAGATATAAAGACATACACACAATGGAGCAGAAAAGACTTGCTGTCAGAGTAAATCACTTATTTTTACTTTTGGAATCTGGCCCCCTAGTGTAAGCCTGTTGTACGTGAGGTAACTTACTGCCAGAATAGTTATCAGAAATTGACAAACTGAAACATTTGAAAAAATATTTTTAAAAATATGCGTTTTTACTATTTTCAACAAATAGAAAAACTATCAGAATTCAAATGTATAGTATTGTTCTATATAAAAACTATCAGAATTCAAATGTATAATATTGTTCTGACAACAGCCTTAAAAGGAATGTGTAGTTCTGCATAAAAGTGATACTTTATTTTTAAAGTATGTTGTAAAGAATGAAATTTAGAAAATTTATTTTAGTGGAATTCAAGATACAGCTATTTCTTTGCCTTAGAAGTGGAGTTCAACCTAAAGATGTTTCATAGGCCAATTGTCTGTGTATAATTCCCTGAAAATTTCACAAGAATATGTTAAAAGAATTCTGGAAAGGTGTCCATTTATATATGGAGTGAAAATAGCCGAAAACCATCAATAGTCTTTGAACAGTTTTGAAAATGTTGATTAATGAAGACGTTATACAGTCAGAATCATATTGAGTGGAGGTTGTGGAATGCAAATACAGGATTTCAATTTAAGCACCTGATTTCATGGTTGCCTTTCACTTTATAGGAAGCAAATATTCAGTTATCATACCCCACTTAGGGTGTAGATGCCATTGGTGCGGTTGACCCTTGCAAGGACATTTGTTTTATGTTTTACATAGCTGCCTTTGTCTACTCATTGTTTCCAGCAGTTTAAAGTAACAGAGTTTGATGCACTGGTATTTCATTGCCGCTCAGTGAAAGGTTTTCTTTGAATGTGTTATTTTAATGAGCACTTTCCAAAATGCAGAGTTGATGTGGATTCTTACAGTAGTGTGTTCTGGAGCTGTACTGCATATGTGTGGTAAGTTGTCTCAGTGGCAGCACTGACAGATACATGATTCATAAATAGAATCACATGCCTGCAATTAGATAGCAATTTATGTGACCCAGAGTAAAATAAACTGGAGGTGAACACCAATCCAGTGCACTTATCATTTAATAGTGCACTGAGTGCCACTGACAGCACAGTGGTGCCAGGAATGAGGGATAAATGTAATTCTTTGGAAAGACAAGAACACTGACGTTTTTGGTATAAAATGTGTATGTCAGGTATGCACATATTGCACACTGTGTTTCCCACATTGAACAAGAACACTGTACTTGGAGAAAGGAAACTGTACATTACAATATGCCAGCTATTTTATCAGCATCTGTACCATGCATTCTTAATGGTACATATTCCACTCTTGAAGACTTCCATTTACAAAGTAAAGTATACCACACCATGTGCACTACATGTACAGAAGATAACCATTTCATAGTTTAGTACTAGGCTATCTGCCCTGGGGCATTTGTAAGTTTAGCCATAGTGATGTGGCTTTCGCCACCCCATGAAATGGTACAAACATGCACAGAATAGATTTAGAATACTGTGCCTCTGTCTAGTAATGACACAGTGAAGGTCCCCTTATATAATAGAATTAGTTTACTGTGCCCCTGTCTAGTAGTGACACAGATGTGACCCCTGGGCTAAACTTACGATCTCCCATCCACTCATCAAGATTTCTTTTGAAGAGAGTCAGTGAGGGGCTCTGCCTAACATGAACTGGGATCTTGTTCCAAAGCATGGGAAGCCTCTGGGTTATGAATCTATCCCTCCAGCACGTCCTATTCATACTTGTGCTGAGGTTTAAGTCTTTAGCCCTTGTGGTCCTGATGGATTTGGATTTTTTGAGGTGGAGCATGTCCATCAGTTCCTGATTGGACATGGCCTTGTACGTCAGGCAGAGATCACCTCTGAGCAAGCGGTATGCTACTGAATAGAGCTGGAGTTTCTTTAGTCTGGCAGAATAAGACATATGTTGGAGACCCTTAATCCTCTTGGTGAGGTACTTTTGTGGTCTCTCTAGCTGTTGCAAATGTCAGGATCTGCTAGAGCGAGTCCCTTAACATGGAGACTGAATGGCCAGGAAAAAAAAGGACTTACATATACTGAGTCCAAGATGGCCTTTTCCCAGAATACTTCCTTTACTCCAAGGTGTGGCAATTTCAGAGTTGCTATATATATATATATATATATATATATATATATATATAAAGATTGGGGGTGTGGGGGGCTTGCCCCACCTGCAAAAAAGTTTAAATAAGACTATCTTCAAGATTAGCTGCTCTCCCATAGTTTGTCTTATTTTTTCAGCTTGCCTGCACTCATTTCTAGTGCCACAATTTCAAAAGGGAGTCATACAGAGTGCTATTTATGCTTGCAAGTGATGCATACATGTTGGAGGATGGAAAAGGAACTACTCAAAATGTATGAATTGCAATGCATATATGGTTGTGTATGTGTGCATGTGTAGCAGATGATGTAGTCATCTTCAAGAAGGAACCTGTCTGCAGTATAGACAATTGCGGCTACTCTAGTTTGTATGAGTGGGTACAGTACTTCATACATTTATTTGTATCTTATTTTAGGCTTCATAGTCTGTAACTGGAATCACAGAAGTATCCATTTTTTTTCCACATTGTATTACAAGCTCCTGCTAGGCTGTATTGATACAAGTGCACCTCATCCTTGAACATCTGAACTAATGCCACAATAGAAATGACAGCAGGTTAAGACTGACAAGAAGGTAACCTGATGTACTGTGCACATAGTAAGTTGTGTATTTATTGGTGCATGCACATGCCTGAAGTTGTGTGCATCTCTCTCTCTAGATATATGTAAACACACATACGCACGCACATACATCTACCTATATATATGGGTTTACTTCTAAATTTCAAAGTTTCAGAACATACCATAACAGACCATAAGATCTTTGTTTTGAAACTGAAATTTAAATGAAAAAAAAAACAAAAACGTCTTTTTTTTTTTTTTACGTTTTTGCAGGGAGGCAGGCCCCCCTGCACCACCGACAACCCCTGCTAACTAAATATACCAACTTCGAGATCATACTACAGTGAGGAAAACGGTAAATATACTGTTATGTGATTTATGGTAATTTCCATTTAAACAGTTAATTTTTAAAACTTCGATCTTATGGTCTTGACCATAAGAAAGTTGATGTTTTGAAATTTAAAAGTTTAGAAGTAGACTCATAATATATATATATATATATATATATATATATATATATATATGCACACACACACACACACACATACATGGATGAAGTTTGGCTACTTGAATGTTTATTATGCTGGATTTTTTGGTTTATTCAGAAATAGACTGCTGGCTGTGGTGCAAGATCATCAGATGGTGAGGATCAAAGACTTTCCCATTTTCCTCATTATTGTATAATCTCAATGTTGGTTTACTTGGGTAGTAGGGGTTATGAGGGTATGGAGGGGGTGCCCCTTGCAAGAAAAAAAGTTTTTGATTTATTTACATCATATTTTACTGACTGTGCATTTAATGGAAAGAGGTCAGTGAACTGTGTTGGCAATCTTTCATTTCCAGTTTTGAGAATGTACAAATGTACACACAGATGCACGCCTGTGTCGGAGATTGTATGCATTAAGGGGCGTGGCTTATAGTAGAATGCGACTATTGTGCTGCTGATTTTGATTGCATATTGCAGGGGAGATTCAGAACATAGCTTTGGTAAACAGTATAGCTGTCACGTATTAGCACTTTCAGTTTTGCTGTGCTGCTTATTTCCAAATGTTAGCATTGCCTGTGTGGTGTTAAGTAACGTATCTTTCAAGCAGCCTTGCTGCACAAGTATGGAGATGCATTTTGAATTAACCCTAAGTAATGTGCACAGTGTTTTCTGAATTCTTCCCATAATTTTTCAGCAGCTTATAACAACATGCTGTGCTGTATTTCCAGATATATGCTATGCAGCCATATAATTCAACCGTGCTTGTTGTTATGTTCCTACATTCATGTAATGTACATTAACACAGACATCACAAATCTTCTCTCAAGGGTCCTAAGATTGAGTTCTCTCATGATTAACAAAAAGTTTTTGAATGTTTTGCTAAGGAGAATCAGATATGCTGTACACCACCTGCAATAAGGAAATGAAAGGAATCATTCTAGGCTTTATTTTAATAAGATTGCATTTATACATAGAATATCACAGGTATTATTATTTTAAGAGTTAAGTTTATTAACAAAAAGCACCATAAAGTTATATGACTATCTGTACCCACACCTAAGGGCAAACTGTAAATTAATACTGAATTCCTTTTCAAAATAGCTCTGTATTTTTGTTTTAGAAGTGCATATATATATATATATATATATATATATATATATATATATATATATATATATATATATATATATATATATATAATAGGCACCCAGAGAAAAGTTGAATATTGAATTGTTGTGTGTATAATTGAAAGGACATTAATATTACTTTCATTTTCATTTCATGGTTTGCTGCATCACTCAGCCCCATATATATATTTCCTGACCAGTTACAGCAGCACAATTCAAGTCAATGTCAGTATGGAAAATCAGGCTTCCAGGGGCTATATCAAGAAGCTTTGCCTTCAGCATCCACTTTAGGAAACTTGATTGCCTTCAGGACATCACATCACCCCTTTTCTATTTTTAGCAGAATTTTTTTTTGCATCTATGGGGTGAGACGTGTGCATGCGCCATAGTACTTCAAGAAAGCTTTTAAGATCAGCAGCTTTGCAAAAATATTTAGGATGGTAGCACCATGCTTGAAGCACGTGTAAGGTGAATGTGCAAATAGTGGACGTATGCCAGTATACCAATATGTAAAGTGACAATAAGCAGAACTCAATTTAGAAGTTTTCAGGCCTGCAAATGAATGCCCACTATAATTTGTCACAGAATCTGTGTAAACCAAGCTACGAAGAATATAAATGTGAATTAAATAGATTTAATATCGTTCACGTGCTGCACTTGCTTGTTAAGTTCACACATGCTTCTACATATTTTCAGACTTGGCAGAGAGCATAGAGATAAGCTAGTTTCTTGAGAACTTTCAGTGAGAGTTTGAATTGATTAAAGCCTGGCACTTTTGGCTTGCAGCTTACCAAATGTTTACAAGCTTTTACCTCATTTTGAACATGTCCTTATAGGGGCACTTTGTTTTGGATTTTTAAAGTTATGAAAGGACAAGATAGGGCAGTCAGAAAAATAGAAGAAAGCAGACAAGGAAAGCCCACAACAAATTAAGAGGGGTGGTGGAGGGTTGTTTTTTTTATTTTTTTCAGGGATATACCCATTTTATTTTTCAAGTATATGTACAGGAAGTTGGGGAAGGAGGAAAGGCAGGTTGTGTAGGAGAGAGGGTTAGGAAAGAGATAAGGATATTAATATTAACATACAAGACAGACAGGAACACTGTTTTAGGCTGACAAGAGGAAAGGGGTGACAGACATACAGGAGGAGGACCGACACAAAGAGGATGGTGCTGAAACTCACAGCCAGTAATACCCCAGTCCATATAGCCTTATTGTGTTCTGTGACCTGATGTCTTTCAGTTGCGGGCCCCCGATGTTGAGGGGTTAAAGCCTCTGGTGGCCCAGTGGTTGGAATTAACTGGGACAGTTTGTCTTCCATCCGCTGAAGAAGACTTTGGTGTGAGCCGAACCCCACCTCCTCTCCACTGCAGCCTTCACTAAATCCTGACTCTGGATTATGGCTTTGCAGGCTGCCATGTTGTGGGCTGCTTACAAAGCTGAAGCCACTTCTTTCAACCTGTCAAGCAGCCTCCAGATGGGCAGGTGGTGGTGGTGATCTAGGCTGCTCCTGGCTCATTAACAGTCTCTACTGGATCTATCGGAATAGGAAAAAAAACCATGGAAACAGGCTTTGAGCAGGCCAAACACTTGCTCAGTGACTATTCATGTTTGAGACCAGGTAGTGCTAAAGCATTTCTCAGCAGCTTTCCATCAGTTAAAGACTGGTGTTATTAGCCAAAGTTTGAGTGGGCAGCCTGCATCACATGGAAAACATACGAGGGAGATGACACATAAGGAAGGTGGGATTAGTTGCTACAGTCTATCTCGCTATAAAGATGGAGAAGTACCTATAGTTATCATTATAATAATATCCATTTAACATAAAGGTGAACATGAGGAATTTTACCATACAAACAGTGGTGGTATAGCAAAATTGTTTGTCATATGGGAGAATCAGGGGCACTGCCAGGATGCTGGCCCAGTGCACGGGTGATGCATCCCCGTGTATCACACTCTACATACCTAGCAGCTGATGGAATAGTAACCCTTCTTGTTACAGTACCTCTCACTTCATTGTCCATATGGGACCCTCATAGCCACATAGTTGCAACCTATCACATCAAACACAGCAGGAAATCAACCTGTTTTACAGAAGTCATGCATGGAACTGGCTTGGTACTTTGATGCAACTGGGAACTAGATATGCTCTTCCACACTGATCAAGAGTTCAAGAAGGAACTGCTACAGTATCCTCAAGACAGAAACCTGTGAGATGCCTAACTTGCTCCCAGTCTGTCTCTGAAAGGTATCTGTGGCAATTATAGGGCAAGCTATACATACCTAGGTATCCACAAGAACAGGAAGCCCACACCTTCCCCCAGTTTCCATCTGTGGGCCATACAAGTTCACCAATACCATTATTATATCTGTAACCACTCAAAATCTGTCCAGTAACTCCAGTTCAGCAAAGTCTAGTGAGCTATTCTCCTTTTCTCACCTTGACAAATGATGTTGAGTGTACCAGGTTTCAGTACGTTAGAGTCAAGCATCTCAAAGTGGAAAAAGACTAGCAGCAAAAACCAAGCATCTCTGCAGAGTGTAAAGTGAATGGCAGAGGCACAGATTCACTTTTTATAATGGAAGTGTGCACATTGCAGTTGCATACAAAAAAGTGACTATGAATCACTAAAAGTGCCTTAAGTAGGTCACACGTTTTGTACACATTTCTCATTTGCATCTTATTATCCACTTTCATAAGGCTTTCTAAGTAGCCGCGGTGGTGCAGTTGTTAATGTTGTCGCCTCACAGCAAAAGGTTCTCCCGTTCGATTCTCGGCTGGGGCGCCTTCTGTGTGGAGTCTGCATGTCCTCCCCACAGTTGAGAGACATAAAAGACATGCAGGTAGGTGCAAGCATTAATGGGCATGCCTTCGTTGAAGGTTGGGCATCAGGTTGGCAACTTGGCACCATAAAAATCCATTGCCAATCATGAGCGGATCGGAGTTCGGCTGTGGCGACCCCTAACCGGGAAAAGCCGAAAGTCTTTTATAAGGCTTTCTAAGTCAATTTTTAATTGTTGTACATGAGCTGGGCTTATGTTTCTGAATCCTGCCTAACTTGTTTCTAGGTAGCCAGCACATATACCCTCTGAGCTAAAGCTGAAGGACTATAAATATCACCTTTAGACTTTCACAACAATTTCAAAAATTAGAACTGCGTGTCATAAACCGTCAATGTACAAAGCTAAGCACAGAGTCATAAGAAAATTTTTAAACTTTATTGTCATTTAGAACTACACACATATAGCCTAAATGAAATTTTGTGCATTAGCTCAATTCTTGAGATTATAAAGGAAAGTGAAACAACACATACAAGTAGAGGAATATACACAACTAACAAATACAGTACTACTCCCTGTACACGGCAAAAAGAGCAGAGACATTTACCAACACTCGTATACGAAAATAATACCTTCCCCAGAGTTAAATAAATACCCTATTTAAAGTAATACAAAACACACTATGGATTAAAATGCCTAAGTTATTTGTCCAATATTGCACTGTGACTCTGGATGTGTCCAAGCAAGGCAAGGAACAATTATGTAGTGTAAATGTGCAGAGTATCCCACCATCCAAGGTAGACACAAGTACTACAGTGGCTTTTCATTTGTCCTTGATTTTGCAGAATGTTCTGGTTTCTGTCATATTTTTATACTGTTGATTTATGCTTATTATTATTTAGAAAGTGCCTGTTGCTCTGTGTTTAAGTAGCAATGCTTTAATGACCATCAGATAAGCTTGTCTGAGATTGTAAGATGCAAGTAAGCTTTAATAAGCATACTGTTAAAGAATTGCCAACACTGAAAGCCTTTCAGTTGTTGCCATGCAGAGAATACTTACATAACTAGATAATGTATAAGCCTTGGGTATCGAAATGCATATGACAGTATTTGTAATAAAGGATAGAATTACATTATTTTAAGAAGCTCATTACATTTGTTAGAGACTCATCTTTGCAGGCTTTACCTGTAAACTAAACAGAATGCCAATCTATCATGTGTGGTCCATAACCTGTGCAGTAATCCTTTAAGCAATGTATCTTGAGCTTGTTTCTTGTTTGCTTTTCATTTTTTACTTTGATCATGTTTTCCCCATGAAACAAGTAAATATTTGTTCAGGCAGCAGGTCTTTTTTGGATAAGAAACATTTTTACAAGTGGGGGTATCACAGAGATTGGTACTTTCAGCATGTTACTTGGTACTTTAATAAAGCCGAATATAAATTATAATTAGAACTGCAGTGAAAGGAGAAGTGGTTTGAGTTGAGTGCTGCTTGTTTTTCTTATACTTGATTTTGACTGGCATTCCAGTAATGTATTTAAAAGGTAATTTATTTTTTCATGCCTCACACCCTTTTTCTTTCCATCTAGATATTAAGTAAGCTGTCATGCAGCCAATGCATTGAAATATTTTTTTTCTTCTACACTTCATTTTGTTGTGATTATACTCTCATAATGATGGTTTGGCACCCAGGGCAGTGTATTTAAAGTTACAGTTTTTGTGGTTTTGAGCACAGCTCCTCCCCTTTATATTTGTCCACACCCCTTCCCATTGACTCCACCCATTCAGCTGTCTCCTGCAGCCCCCCTTTGATTTGAAGTCACCAGCCACCACTGCTTTTCTCACACTATCACACAATATCATCTGGCTTTTTTCTTAGTTCAATGGCAGACTGAGTTTTTAGCTCATATATGAACAATAAGACTGGCTGATGCCCCCCACCCCACACGTTTGGGTGTGCTCTTCTATACCATCTTAACATGCAGCACAGTTGTCTCTATGACATTCCTTTAAATATAGCAGTTGCTCTGAGCTTGCTTATTTAAGTCATTCATTTTTTCATCAGGCTGTTTCTGTGACAGTAATAGAGTCGGTATTCTGAGTGTTATTCTGTGACTGACACCATCTTGATTGAGTGATGTAGAATAGTGGAGCAGTATCAGATATGATAGTGTGTGAGGTATACAGAACGTTGCAAAAACCTTACAACCAAGTCTTAACACTGTTTTTGTTTTTTCCATTCCTGTGTGTGCTTTATGTGTAGTTTATGTACAGTAGAGAGTCGATTATTTGCTCTAATTGAGACCTAGGCTAGTTCAGATAATCAAACTGTTCGGATAATCAAACATATAAATTAGGATAAAAAAAGTCTAAAATCTTGTTGTTTTGGCACGCAGGAATACAATTTTCAACCATTCAGCAATTCCAGTGGATAATAAAGGATATTTTTCATACATGAGCTGGCTACAAGCTCAAAAAACATGCTCAAGTGAATATGTATAATGTTTTCATATTCAGACTTTATGATTTTTCCTACCTGAAAGCTATGGAAGGCTGGTTCTGATAACTGAAGTAGCAAACAAACACCAACTGGTTCTGATAATTGACTGTTTGGATAATTGACTCTCTGCTGTATACCTCTTCTGTAATTTTTTTCATATTATCAGCTGTCTGTCTTTCGAGCAAGTTGTTACCATTTGCTGAAATAGTTATTTTACCTTTATGTTCCGCTTAACTATATGAGGTAGTTTTATTCTTGTGCTTTGTATGAACCATGCATAATTGTTTCACTTTAACTTTTTTTTGTGTGTCAAATTCTGGACTCATATTATGGTACCTCATATTGTATCATTTCTGCAACTTAATCATGTCTATCTCCTTTTTTCTTTTGTGATTGGTGGATATTTTTAAATGTAGAATTCCAGATTTTCCTTTCTGTACTGTTGTACTCTGATTTTATATGGCTGTAACCTTTGAGATCAACATTTTATTTTAAAAGAAGGTTTGGAGTATGTGTCAATTGCCTTCAATGATTTGTGATTAGTTATCAATATAAACTCCTTTCCAGATAATACTTCTTCTTTTGGCTTTTCTCGGTTAGGGGTCACCACAGCAGATCACCTGTCTGCTCATGATTAGCAGTGGAGTTTTACGGTGTCGAGTTGCCAGCCTGCCACCCAACCTTTTGCATGCACTCACTCCTAGGGCCAATTTAGTGTGTCCAATCCACCTACAGCATGTCTTTGGGATGAAACCGGAGCATCCGGAGGAAACCCACGCGACCACAGGGTGGACATACAGACTCTGCACAGAAGGCACCCCAGCCGAGGATCGAACCGGAAAGCTCTTGCTGTGAGGCAGCAATGCTAACCACTGCACTAGCGTGGCTGCCCAAACTCCTTTCCAGATAATAAAATAAACATATGTGAAAATGTTCAGAGTTCTACACTATAGCTAGTATCTGTTTTGTACATCTGACAGCTATCTGCTTCCAATAAACTTTTACTTTTTGTCTTCCATCTTGTAACTTTGCCTCTGAAATGGCACTACTGCTAACATTGTCTACTGTGGTCAGAATATGATGTCACTGTCTCTGTAGCTTAAACCTTTCATTATCTCTTGTAGTTTTTTTTATATCTGTTAGTACATTAAAATGTCCTTTTTCATTAACTCTAAAATACACTGATATGGAAGGCAAAATCATGCAGAGAATGAAAAATTAAAAGCAGCAACCAACTGCACAGCAGCACAAAACTGCAGGAATGCCAAAGTGTAAACCCCTTAAACCCCAAATTCCATTGAACTCAAACTAACTTAAATCTTTGAGGGTTGGAGAAGTGATTCACAGGGTTTATGAGCTAGAATGGCAAAAGTGTGATTTCCTAGGTGGAATTTGGTACTGAGTTTATAAGATGGGGGCATTGGTGGGAATAGCTGTCAGTTAGTATGTGGTTTCCCTTTTGAAGAGTCTGATGCAAAGGAAAGCAAAGAGAAACATATTTTTATTAGCTTGAACAGGAGGGAGCCAATGAATAAGATGCATGTCTGTTTAAGTGGAAGGCAGCTAGCCTTTCTGAGGGCAGAACAGTGATGTTGTGTTTTGGTGTCTAATGTGACAAAGTGACAGATTCTATTGGATGTCATTTTTATTTCCAGTCAGTTTTGTGAGAGGCAGCTGTTACTATTAAAATACCCTATTCTAGTTGAGGAAGGAGTATGCCTTTACTAAAGACAGTTATTTCCTCTGGTGGTAGAGCATGGGATATTTTTTTTTTCTGACCCAAATATTGAATTAATTTTAGCTTCAGTTTATTCAATATGGAATTAAAAGTCCACTTATTTTTCCAGTCAAATACCTAGATAATGGACGTGTTTCTTAGTTTCTAGAGTCTTGCTGGAATTTGAAAGTATGTTCCATTGAAGAGCTACTGATTTAAGTTTCTTGGTGGTACCAAAGAACATTGCCATAGTTTTGATAGTGTTTAGGATTAGGCATTTCTTTTGTAGAAAGCTATTTAGTTTAAAGATGTAATTTAAGAACAATATTTTATCTCAGTGAGGTATGGGCTAATTTCGAAGAGGACCATGTCATTAACATAGAAAATCTAAGGGCTATCATGTTTATTGGCTGGAATCTGGATTATGTATATTGAGAGGAGAAGATAAGAGGACAACAATTGAACTTTTAGGGACTCTTAATGGGGAGAATATAGTCTAATTTTAAGGAAACAATTTCGATAATTGTCTGTTACTGAGATAAATCTTTGAACTACTTCATAGTGGTGATACCAAAGTCTGTCTTGAGGAGTGTGTTGATGAGAAGGGAGTGGTTTACTAAGTCAAGGGCTTTGATTAGACTGATAAAGATTAGCCTGGTTAGATAGCTTTTCTCCATGTTTAGCAAAATGTTATCAGTAAGAGTCCAGTTAGCTGTCATGGTACTTTTACCTTTCCAAAAGCAATGTTGGTGACTGGAGAGTGTTTTTTGTTCTTTTGTTAAGTAATGGGATAATTTTCTATGGACTATTTTTCTAGTGTTTTGTTGAAGGTGGGAAGAACAAGAATAGGTCGGAAGTCAGAGGAGGAGCTGGATTTAGGGACTTTTGGAATTGGGGTTACTATTTTTTTTTCAGTTAGAAGGAAGTGTTTTGGCAGAGGGAAAGATAATATACATGTTGCAGAAACTGAATTAGCTATTTTTGCAGAGAGAGAGAAAACAAGGCTATATGTTGTCCAACCCTATAGGTGTTTCCATTGAGAATTTTGCTAGTTGCCCCTCTATTTTGTCATAATTAATGTGTTTGAAGAAGAAAAAGAAGATGAAGGCAGGAGTGTAGAGGTGGGGAGTTTCATGGGTATTTGGCGAGGTAGGGTGAGATTCAGGGTTGTTTATTGAGACAGTGGCAGCAAAAGGAATTGTAGGGAAGGTTGTTTCACTTAGTAGGTCTTAAGGCAAGAGAGGGCCTGTGGGGTATGGATTGAATTTGAGATATTTGTCTCTAGAATATTGTTTGGACAGAAGGGATGACTACTCCTTTCCGGTGTAATTGATTTTATGCCTACTACACATGTACTGTTCTTCACATATTTTAACTATTACAATATAATAGATAATAGTAATAACTTACTAAGTATTAAGTTACTTAACTCTCAGAGTTTTTCAGCAAAATTCCTATTTTACAGTGCATTCATCGCAGTATCGTCTACTTTTAGCACTAATATTATGAGAAGAGTAAACAAAACTGCTTGCTAGACTACATAAAATATGAGCTCACACAGCAATATCTGCATATAATAAAATTATTTCGAAGGGATTAGCCCATCTCTGGAACAGGCTCCCCATCCATATGAAACAGAGTCCCTCCCTAATCTAATTCAAGTGCAACTTGGACAATTGGATGGGAACAGGAAATTCATCCCTGGTTTGGCACTTATGTCTCTAGTAGACACAGGCAACCTGTAAATGGTTCATCTCCCTGGCCCCTGCTTGCAAAAGTTTCATCTCCCAAGCCCCTGCTTACACTTATCAAGGGTATCAGAACTTGTCAGAGATTTGGGATGCAAGGCTAGGCTTAAAAAGGCCCTTGTGGTAGTTAGTTTAATGAACACCTATGAAACTATGAGTTATTTCAAATTTTACAAGCTTGATGTTGAATATATAATTTACATTCAAGTGACACTGAATTAAAAATTTTAATCATTCATCCATTATAAAGTCCATGATTTAAAGTTAGTTCACATGCCTTAAAATTTACTTGTACTACAAACACTCTCTTTTCAAGGGCTGTTCATTTTACAGTACAAATTGAAATGCATTTTATTGTGTATACACTTCAGCTGTTTTATTATTTGTCCTTTTGGTCTGTAGTTGTACAATTTCATTGCAGTTGTGATATTTTTTGTGATAAGGCACTTTAATAAAACTGAACTGAGCTACTTACTACAAAAGGATAAAGAGCGTCTTCTATTCAAATGCATCAATACTGCTGTTATACACTGTTGTAATTTAAAAAGATCAGAAAGAGGAAAATAAGGCTGTCTTGCATGAGTTCTCTGTCATCTGCTTTGACTTGTCCTTCAGTTCTGAAGTGGATGGGCATGGATAATAAAGATGTGATCTTATAATACGTAAATAATTTTCATTTATACCACATCAGTGATTACATTTATCAAGTCATATTAAGTTCATAATTCCAGTGTTATTGAAAAAAACTAAGTCGGGATATCTGCAGGAAGAGATTTTGCTTGCTGCTGTTATATTCTTTGATATTACTTGATATGTATGGTACACCTGCCTTCAGAACTCAGGTCACTGAATGAAACCATTATCAGGATAGCTACAATCTCTTTGAGTTTTAAGCCATTAAACATACTTTTTTCACTCATATCTGTCTCTTTTACTGCTGCGGCCTTTTTTAGTAAGTTCTTTCCTGAAAACAGACTTCACTGTCCTTTTCCTTTTGCTAAGACTTCCTGATTGTCTATCATCTTTCCATATTTTTTTCTATGTAATTATGTCAGTTACTTCCTAAGTTAGGCCACAATTTCTTTGAAGTCCAGTCTCTTGAAGTTTACAACTGATATTTCATAAATTTTTTTCTCAGTTCGTGCCTAATATTAAACTATAATGAAGACCAAGGAGTTCACCATTTTTGATATATGCAGTGTTCTTGTTTGCAAGTATAAGACTCAAAGCTTTGGAAAAATCTGAAGGAAATCTGGCATACTCCTCTTCCTTTATTGGTCTATGCCTCCAGTAACATAGCTGACTTTAAGATCATAGGAAGTTACTAGGCTAATGGCCCTAGGGCCCTTACAAGCCTATCCAAGGTCTACCCTTATTTCTATGATCAACACTTAATGCCCCTGTCCAAGAGGGACACATGTGGAACCCCCCATGGTGAATTTACTGTTACCCATCCAATCGTCCAGATATCTTTTGAAGAGAGACAATGAGATGCTCTGTATGATATGAAGTGGGAGTCCATTCCAAAGGTGTGGTAACCTCTGGGAGACAAATCCAGCCGGTTTTATTAATATCACATACCAGGTCTTTTGAGGGAGTACCATTTTTCTTGGGATATGCAGCATGAGTTCATGATCATCATTACTATAATGTCTTACAGAATAATTTTATCCATTTTGTATTGGTGTATTATATAGTCTCCATGTAGTTGGTGATTCTTATTCAACTTCTGCAATGAAATGCATTGTGTGAAGTCCCTTCCACCACTGTGTCTGCTTTGCCATAACTTTTTCACATACATATTATCTACTATGTTCCACACAACCAAAGCTTCCAGAAAGTCAGTCTCTTGATTAGAATACCTTCCCTTCTTTCTTTTTTCTTTATACTTGTGAATGCTGACATTAATATACAAAGTAATTTTAACATTGTGTTTGCTGCTATCTGCACTGAATAATAGTTTTATGGGAAAATGCATTTGTTTCAGTGACTCATTTCATTTTCTGAAGCATGTCAGCCATCAGCCTTTAAACCCTTCAAGGTAAAGTTGCATAAGTAGCACTTTCAGATGATTCATTATAGTGTTTGTAAGGAGATACAATTTGATTTATAATAAGTGATACATTTCTATTTCTTTGTAAGAAAACAGCTCAGTCCTACAATTAATGACATGCAATGACATCCCTGCTCTGCCCTATAATATAAAACATGAAAAAGCATTCAGTCTAATTTTTCTGTCAATAGCTGTTACTTTGGACCCAACACTTCAAAAATACTCAAAAGAATATTTTCACAGAATGCCATTTCTGAATTATGTTTTGGTCTGAGTACATCAGAAACAAAATATAATTTTGAGTATGTTTTTATAACTCATGACTGTTGTACATATTCCTGAAACTGCAGATCATACTTTGTTCAGGAAGCAGGAAAACAGCACATGACTTAATACATTCTATCTGCTGTATAAATTGGTTTACAGACTTTTATTTTTATGTACTCAAATATCAGCTGTGTACTATATAAATATTAGTGCTGGGACTCAGAGACAGCACTGAATCTGCTTCATATACACAGGTATTGGCAAGTTGAACAGTTCATATTTAAGGAGCTTCAGAGTCATGCATAATTAGCATATCTTCTAAAATCTCAGCAGTGCCACCAGACCATCTTGTACATCACAGCAGTATAGGCCTGTAGCAGTATCTGTGTGCCTATTTAGAAATTTGCCCCATTTATTATAATATGCATAGCAGAAATCACCAGTTACACGTGCAAGGTTGCTTCTACCAACCATCACTGTCTTTGCTGCCAGTGCTGTCTGTGAATCATACTGCTGCTCTTGCATCAGAGAAAGGATGTTTTGGTACCGCAACCTGGCTTGCATTGCTTTAAAGAGGAATTGGATCAGCAGGTGCTGAATTTCTATTAGAATATAAAACTGTTTTTACTGATCGTGAACAATTATAGCTTATAAATATGGATTTTTATAGACATTGATGTAGAGTATGAAAAAGCAGGAGTTATGATTTACCACATCAAGATAAAGAAGAAAATCCACTGGAGCCACCATGACCAGTTAAAACTTTATTTAACACACAGATAAGCACTTTCGAGTATTAGCTTTTCATCAGCTCTAAAAATCAGTTAAAATCAACCATATTTATGCAAGCAACAACCAATTAGAATCAATAGCAGAACCTATGCCCCTTCAATAAGGGTTTTAAAGGCATACAGGCATTTAACCCAGGTGTATGGTAAGCTTTCAATTCAGCTATCCATCTTAACTCAGCTAAATCAGTGCTGTGTACAATGTCACCCCCCTTCATACTCACTTGTTGACTATATAACACCATAAACTGAAATCTGTGTTCTTTATTTATTTCAACATGTTGATATAGAGCATTACTTCTCAAACATAATCTGATGTCACTCATATGTTGCAATATGCATTGTTTAGCAATCTATTAGTCTTCCAAACATAGAATGCTTGGCATGATATGCACTCCGCTAAATACACCACATTTTTAGTTCTACAGTCTGCATGTAATCTAGGTGTATACTTCCTACCTGACATAGGGTGTATAAAGATCTTAGTTTCTTTGACATACTGACATGCCTTGCATTTCTTGCATATAAATGTTCCCAACTTCTTCCTGTGTGTTATGGATCTATTGGGAAGTATGTTCTTACATAAAATCTGCTTCAGATTTTGGCTGTTAGTATAAGCAAATCTGGGGTGGGGACCTACTAGTCCTTTCAGTTTATCATCAGCATGTAAAATCTTCCAGTTCTTTTTTATCACCTTAGAAATGGCATCAATATCACTATTATATTATAAATTTGTTCTCACAAATGGATTATTATTTAACTTCTGTTCATTAACAATGTTCCCATTGTCAGAACTGCCCATATTACATTCGAACCATGGCTTGCCTCTATTCCTTCTCCGACTTTTTGTTCTAACTATTGTTCTCTTAACTCTTTGTGTTGGATAACCATGACTAGCAAACATATGCTGCATGTTGTCTAACTAATTTTCATATGTATTATCTTCACTACATAGTCTAGAAATTCTTAACCCCTGCCCACTCATTACATTATCATAAATGTGCCTTGGGTGCATACTATCATACATTAGCATGTTACTTCTCCAACAACTCTTCCTATACACAGTAGTTTGTATTTTGCCAGTCAGGTTTTTATAAATCTTCACATCTAAAAAATCTATTGATTCAGCAGAATAGCTAACAGTAAAACATAAGAAATCTGTTGTGCGTTCCAAGTATCTGACAGATAACAATAGTTCTTCAGTTGTACCACTCCACAAAATAAATATGTCATCCACAAAACAATGGTATATTTTCAAACTTGCCTTCCATGGACAAGTACTAGATAGAACATGGGTAGCCTCTCACTGTGCCAACACCAAGTTAGCATAGGTGTTGGCAAAGGGGGTACCCATAGCTACACCATCTCTCTGCCAAAAATATTGATAATAAAACATGAAAAACGTATTGCCCAAAATCAGTTCAAGAAAAGCACATATCTGTGTAACTTTCTTTTCATCAAACATTGCATAAGTTAAAATAAAATCTTTAACTGCTAAGGTAAGAGTTTGGAATCACAGTAAATACATTATTTACATCTAAAGTCACAAATATGTAACTTTCATAACCAGTTATAGATTCATAAGATTCACTCAGAAATCATAAGGAACAAGAAGTGTTGTTTATCACTGCTGGTGCCTAAGATAACATTGTTTTAAGTTTCTTCTCCACCCATATGGAGAGGAACTCAGTAACCCAAACTCTTCCAGATACTATTGGTCTGTCTATAGGGGGTTTGAGGGGATTTTTGTGTAAACCTTTCAATATACGTATAACAGGTTGTTCAACGATCACAAACTTATATATGTCTTCAGTTATTACATTAGATAGCAATAAATCATCTAAAGTATGTTTTGCATTTTCAATAAAATCACTCACTTGACTGCATGTTATATTTTGATAAGTAACATTTTCTCTAAGCATTTTCAACATATCTTGTAAGTACTCCCCTCTATCCAATAACACAATTCCACCCCCCCCCTTATCAGCTGGTCTGATAGTAACATCAAAATTGTTCTTCAAATTATTAAGAGCTTTCAGTTCCCACTCAGTTAAAATGTAATAACCATGTCTTTTCTTTGTAGCTAACATATCAGAAATTTCCATTGTACATAAATTCAAAAAACTGTCCATAACAGGATGTGCAGGTGGTAAAAATGTACTTTATTTCTGCAAAGGAATCTCAGTACTATTATTATCCTGTTGGCCAAACAGTAATGTAAGGAGATTTTCTCCCAAACAAATGCAAGTCAGAAAAAACGTGATGTGTTCTGGTACAATATGTTTTATCAGACTCTGAGCTTACCCTGTTGAACAGAGGTACATCTTTCATACCAGTACAAAGTGCCAGAACACATCAAAGTGGACACTTTTTTGAATTTTTTGGCAGCTGTTCCTCAGCACACAGACTCTAACCTCTTCAAACAAAAAAGAAACCAAGCTGACTACATTTAAAAGGTTACACTAGGAAGCAAATCAAAACCAGAATTACATATAAATTAATCATGGTATTGCATCTTTAACTATTAAGAAACATAATATAAATAATTCACATCCCTCATTTAGCCCAAAATTTGTGACTATAATTCAAATGTCAAGTAACTTTCTCCTATCAGCTAAGTAATTAAACACAATCATATTACACTGAATATACAATGTTAATTATATGCAATTATTCCCAAATTACTCTAAGTAGTTTAGCCATTTCAGCCAAGCTTGACCCCTTCTGCTCTTGTGTTCTATTTTGTTTTAAAATCCCTGTTGTAGCTATACTTAAACCTAAACAGTGCATCCTGTTTCAATCATTCAAATTATCTATATATCTAATCTTATACTATGACTTGACTTCCTCACCTTTTAATAGTTGTTCCCAGTATCTACCAATTTTATTTCTTCTTCTCTAGCAAAATGCCATCCATGTCTGTTCCAGATGTTCTGTTGAATATGTATCCTAATGGGAAAATCTAATTTATTCACTGTTATTTCCCAAGCCATGAGTATATTTTAATAAAGTGCAGTATGTACTTCCCACATCTTTTGCTGGTTTCTCAAGCTTACACCACCAATTCAGAACTTTCTGTCCTGGTAAAACCCCTTCTACATGTAGCATCATGTCTTTTCATTTGGATTTATATGACAACATCTTCAGTAAATTTATCAATATCTGTTCATTTTTAAAATAGGCCTCCAAATTCTGCACCCTCCTCCATTTTCTTTGTTGGAAGGTTCAAAATAACTCAAGAATCTCTCTCTTTTCCCCACCCAAAAAACATCGCTTCACTGCTTTGGCAACCTCTTCCAAATGATATCATTCAGTTGATAAAAATATGCCTGCACTAAGTAAAGTATAAAAGGTACTATAAAACTCATAATTAGGAATGCTTTTTTTGTCTTCCTCTATATAGCAGAGCTTCCATTTTTTAGGACAGTGATAATATTCTGGCCTGTTACCTCCCACATCTGTTAAACATCCTGCCTTATGTCAGATTTAAACCATATCCCCAAAAGAACTCATTATCCTATGCCCTCAGAGATACAGACAAGCCTGAACCAGTCCATGTGCATGTGTAGACATATAATTTGTTACATTTGTCTTGGTTTTCAACTAATTGATTTTATATCCTGTAATCTTCCCAAACTGTTACAAATAGTTGAATAAAAGGAATATATCCTTCTCTGGTTCAGTTAAATATGCTATAACATCATTGACAAATAAAATATTTTCTCTTGTATTGAACCTCAAGAATATTCAATTACTCTTGACTGTGTGATATATCTCGATAATGGTTCTAGGTATAGTGCAAACAAAAGCAGGGGCATAAGACAACTCTGCCTTGTATTCTACCTAGGCTTATCAAATAATGAGGAAACTTCTCTGTGTGGAATGTCTAAGATTCCCTAGAGTTCAGGCACCAAATAAAAAAACATAATTTAAATATCCCACCTAATAACAAGTGGTAGAAATACTTTAAAAAAAAAATTCCAAAGTATAAATCCACTAATGAAAGTAGGGAAACACAAACTAGTTCAAGTTGAATAGTCTTTATCAAAAAACACACAAACAAACGATCCAAATAGTAGCTGAAAAAACAGAATAAAGTGTAGAAATTCACCATTCCATTTATATACCTGTTTAAAAGCATGGGAGTGGTTTACTAGGGTAACCGTGTTGTAAAAGACAGCATGCTTACTTGCTATCTACCTCTTCCCCATACACAAGTGTGATATTCAACATAGTGCTGCACTACTTCAGGCTCTGTGATTCCAGGATATGTTAAATTAAATTAAACTAAACTAGAAGTTAAACTAAAAATTACACATTAATAATTGCTAAAACTTTCTGAAAGCATTTCATTGTAGTATCAAAAAAGAAAAATCAACATAAGTCTTCAAAATTCCTTAGAAATCTTTTCTACCAACATTCAGAAACTTTTTAACATAAATTGCTTTCGTCTAGTAAAACTTCTTCAGGTTTGTATGTCAAGTGGGAAAAGCAGCTAAAACTGAAAAGATAAATAATATATAACACTACATTTTGTTGAGCTAAAAACAATACATATTATTTAAGCAAATATAGTGCAAAAAACAAATCCTAAATAAAAACCTACCAAACACTTAAGAATATATACATATATACATATGTCTTTTCATCTGAAATGATAAATCTATTAAAGAATTTTAAAGTAAAATATACTCAGAAATCTATTAAAAATTATGAAAAATCTCACTGAAAAAACATCACTTATGCTCACAGCAGTGATATTCACTCAGGTCTGCAAATCCTGGAAAAAAATATATAAACAGAACCCGTAGGATTATCAGATCCAAAAGGCCTTCTGCACATTTAATGGATGCTGTTGAACCTCTCTATATATTGAAAATAATTTTTGTCAAGAATCACGGACTTCAAAAGCTAGTAATGTTTCTCTCAGAAATCCACAGCTTACTCTGTCAAATGCTTTTCCAATGTCCAGCCTTAACATCATTAACTTTCTATCTTTTTCTACAGCACCTTGTTGAATCAGTGTGGTCTCTATCATATTGCCAAATGTCTGTCTCATCTGTATGAATCCCCCCTGATCCAAGCTTATCAAAGTTAGTAAAATTGTCTTCAACCTTTTAGCAAGTACTGTCATAAAAGCCTTATGATCATGGTTTAAGACTGATACGGGCTGGTATGCACCTGGATTAGTCTAATTCTTTTGGTATCAATAATATTATAGTTCTACAAAATGAATCTAAAACAATTCCTGTAGACACTTATCTGATTAAAGAGCACATACCAGATGTTCAAAATTTTGTCTGTAACCCTTTTACAGCTTTCTAATGGAATACAGTCAGATCCTAGGGCCTTCCCAATACTCTGGATCTTCATTACTTCCCAAATTTCTTCCTTTGTTATTTTCGCCATTGGTTTCCCTCTGTCCCACTCCCTCAGTTGTAGTAAATTCAAGTTAGCTATGTAATCAGTCATAATTTCCTTCCTTACCTCTATTATAAGGTTCTTATACAAACTGCTAAAATAATCTTTCGCTATTGTCTAATTTTACTGGGATCATCCACCAATTTCCCTGTCCCCCGATGCCCCAGTTTTGTAATCATTCCCTCCACCTTTTGTTGCCTAGCTCACAGACCATGACTCTTGGCTAATCTAGGTGTGAAATTAACAAAAGTCTGTCACAGTGCTTGTGTTCCAAACTTGATAAAATACTCTTAATATGACATCACCTCATGTTTAACCATTACCATCTGTTCATCTACTAACTCTTGTCCATTTGTACGATTTTCTTCCTACAGTCTTTTAATCTTCTCAAGAGCTTCTATATATAACTTTGAGATTTCATATTCCTAATTTTAATAATTTCCATTCTAACTAAATATTTAAGTCCATCTTCCCCCATTCACATGACTGAGACAGGGCCACCTCCTTAATTTCAACCTGATCCAATGCTTGCTTAATAGTCTGATAAATCCATGTTACAAATTCCCTATTCTTGAAGAGATAAAGAAGGAACTTCTATTGTTTGATCCCCCCCTCACTGCAAGCCTTGCTTTCAACTCAATTTGTGTCTTAACATGATTAGGGAGGAACACTGGGTATGTCACCATTCTTCAAATTCTGTACAGGTGTTCCTTTGTCATTATAAAACCTATGAAAGCTCAAGTATGATATCTCCCTGAGCCATATAGTAAACTCCTCATCTGATTGAGTGCCACCTTACACATCTGCTAACCCAAAGATTTTCATGTAGTTGTCTAAATATCTCCCCTCAGAACTGGAATGCGTACCATTCTAAGCCTCCTGATACATCCTCTCTTTTAAAAATTACTTTCCAGTTCCTCCCAAGATGATAATACCTTGCTGATGCACCACTATCTTTCCCATTATTTGCTTTATCTTAAATACTATAGACTTCAGAGGGAGATATACAGAGGTCATGGCAATTTCCTCTTCCTTCCAAGTACCCCGATTCATTATATACCTTCCACTTTCATTCCTAATTACATTTTCTATTTTTTATCCTACAGTAAAAACTACAAGAATTAGCATGCCTCTACTTCTTCTCTGGCCCTCCAAGTTGACATAATAACCCCACATATGACTTTTCTTTATGAACTGTTCATGCTCCTTTCTTGTTGTATAGGTTTCTTATAACAATACAGCTTGAGAATCAGTTTTACCCTTCTCCACCAACACTTTCTTCTGCTTGCCTCTTTCATGGATTCCATACACCTTTTTCCAGCACCTTCTTGTTACTCTCTGTGCAAAAAGTCCCTCTGCAAGCAGTTAGAGGGAATAATAACCCATACTCCTTCTCTTGCATCTGCTTCACAATTAACAGAAGAAACACTAAATATCAAAGTGAAACCAGTTCTCATCATGGCCAAATCTAGTAGTTAATCATGCATTTATTTATCTCCATATCTTTTCAACATACATCAAAAGCTACTAACCTCACAACCAAATAACCCAGACAGCAAAATAAACCTAAAAACTATATACAAAAATATGTGCAAACAGGAATCCTTTGTCCTCAGAGCTAATGTTCTCTGATCAGAGACAAGCAGTGTGATTTGTGGCAATTTAATTAGATACACCCCCCCCCCCGGTTCATCCAAGCAAATGCCCAGAAAATACCAGAACTTCTGTGACAATGTGAGGTATTGCCATCTGTACCAGGGAGAATAGGGCAGTTAATGTGTAGCATGTGTCAGCAGGGTTAGCTGGAGTTTTGTAAATAGTTTTGTAAATGTTATTTTGTCATTTAAGTATCACACTGACTTGTACAGATGATTATGTTAAAAGTTTATCATCAGTGTTATTATAACTGATTAAATGTTTATGTTTAAACAAAGAATTTTATAAATTTCAAATACTGTAACAGATCTTAGAAAAGATCTGAGTCTATACTCTACCAAAGTCATTTGATCAAATGTGATGTCATTCTATAACCAGCACTGAGGGGATGAAACTCACAGATTAGCTTGTTTTGTTTTATTTTCTTTGGAACCTGATATAAAAATCTATGACAGTTATCCCAGTCAGTTCAGTTATAATCAGTGTAAGTGGGAATATCATCATCTTGCCTCACTGAAATAATTAAGTTAGCCAGGGGAAAAAGTTCTTCTTTAGATAGTCAGGAATTCCAGTCAGATTAGCTAAGTATTATTTTCTGCATCTGTTTGATTCTGTCCAACTGTGTTATTTTTATTTCTCCATTGATTGAAATTCTGATGTTTATTGCACTTAACTATTTAATAATCTCATGTTTTCTATTTTATTATTTATTATTAAGTGTTTTTACACCTTTTAATTGTGGCTGTTTTTTTAGAGATTACTTTTAACGCTTTGAGAGTACTTGTGCTTATCCTAGTGTCATCCTGGCTACTCCGAAAAGCCTTGCTGCTTGGGTTGTACTCTACCATTTACATTAGTATTGGTTTTACTCAGTAAAATTGGATACCCTTGTAAAAGCCTGACTGTGACTGGCTGGTGGCAGCATTGTTACCTTATTGTTTGGGCATAAGGGGACACAGCTAGAAAATCTGTACCAGGCTTTCCCAGGAGTGTGTGTGTGTGTGTGTGTGTGTGTGTGTGTGTGTGTGTGTGTGTGTGTGTGTGTGTGTGTGTGTGTGTGTGTGTGTGTGTGTGTGTGTAAATCAAATACCCAGATATGGGTGTGTCAGTTACTTGAACCTGTTCTTGAGGGAAATTGTGCTTGGTGCGGATAGCTGCTTTTGAAATTACTGTGTAAATCCACCCCTGTTTTAGCATCAGTATCAGTGGTGAGGATTGAGGCTCTTTGATTACCAGCCCAGTTAAAGAGGGTTCATCATGTATTGGTGTCAGAGCAGTGGGAACTTCAGTAGCCTGTGACCAGTTGTCACTGAAGGTGTGTGTACTATCAACAGCCACAAGGTACACATTCATAGTTTCATTTTCACAACAGTTGTATTCATTTGTGTTACTTTAATTTAGTCAGGGAAAGCAGGCAAAGATGTCAGCAGAGGATTATGCTAAGGTGGCAAAGAAACAGTTGGCCAAGGTGTGCCAAGCCAAGTGACTGGTGCATACTAAAGAGGAAATGATTTCAGCTTTAATCACAGCTGGAATGTGGACCAGTGGCCAGGGGGATAACTAGGCTGGTGTTGGGGATGTGCAGTTTTCAGAAACAGGACAGTTGACCTTTTTCCCAGTAAGCTTGCCACCCACCCTGTTATCAGCAGGACACTCATGGGTTGAGCTGGCTCATCCCATTGTTTGTTATGCAAAGTAGTGGGACTTGAATAGTCCCACTTTTCAATAGCACTGAACTGACATGGAAAAGCTTCAATTACTTCTGGCTTTTCCACAGCAATTCAGTTACATCACCAACCTGGAGCTGCAGGAAGAGCTATTCCCTGTTAGGTCTAGGTGCTTTAAATCATGCAGCAATTGGCTGCAATTCATGAAGGGGGTGGGGATTGGGCAGGAAGAGCTCTGCAAAGATTGCGGCTGTAGAGCAGTTTGGTTTTAGGACTTCTACAACAGACCGAGAGTTATTGATTTTTTTTCTAATGAGTCAGCCATCTATCCATTCATCCAGCTGGCCAGCCATCCATTTATCAATCCAGCCAGCCATCCAGCCAGCAGTCCAGCCATCCATTCTTCTGGTCAGCCATTCATCCAGCCAGCCATTCATCCATCCAGCCAGATGTCCATCCAGCCATTAAGCCATCCATCCAGCCATTCATCCATCCAGCTGCTACTCCCACAAACCACTCTAGTAGTCAGCCAGCTAGCTAGCCACTCGATGAGCCAGACAGCCAGTAAGCTAGCCACTCTGGCAGTCAGCCAGCCAGTCAGCTAGCAATTCCAGCAGCCAACCATCCAGCCAGCTAGCTAGCTATTCCAGTAACCAGCCATTGTACCCATAACAGCATTTCCTTCACCACTCCTGTGGCGACATCATGGCAGAGGGTGTGGCCAGTGTCATATTGGCCACATCCCCATGCCTTATTTTGGCCTGCTTAAAAGGTGGCAACCCTGTTTCTCAGAGGACTTAAAAATCCTTCTGAAGTTAAAGAAACTTGAACTGGAGGAAAAACTTTAGGAGAATGAAGAGAGACTACAATGATTGGAAACTGAAGAAAAGGAGAAGCAGCATCAATATGAGACTTATGAACAGGAGAAGCAGTGTCAACTGGAGTCCAAACATTTGCAGACTGAAGAGAGACTGCAGAGAGACTGCAACGTTTGAAGATTGAAGAAAATGAGACACTGTGGCATTTGGTGTTCGAAGAAAACATGAGACGGCAATGATTTGAGGCTGAGAAAAAAGTGAAGCCATGACTTTTTGGTCTCTTTTGTCAGTGACAACATGAGAGGGAAATGCTGAGTCTTCGTCAGAGTCACGGAGGTAATGGGGATGGGAATAACTGGACTCCAGAAGCAATAAAGGTCAGTAAATTTCTTCCACAATTTGCAGAGGGGGATCACTTTCATAGTTTTATTCATATATTTAAAAGAGTATGTAAACAGTATAATGATGACCAAGAGTTTTGGGTATGGTTCCTGACCCCCTTACTCCATGGCAAAGCTGTAACTGCTGTTTCTAAATTATCTGATACTAATTGTTTAAACTATGATAGAGTGAAATGGGTTTCTATTATATGATCGAAACCTTAGGTTATCGAACACCTAAAGGTCGATCATGAAATATCAAATCCTTAAGATCGAAAATGGCCGTTTCCACACAGGGAAGCAATGCCATTGGCCAAATAAAAAAAAAAGTTATAAACAGAAATAAAGTGGGGGGCTTCACCCCCCCACACCCCCAGATGTGGGGGTCTGTGCCACCCACATCATCACTAAATATACCAACTCCGAGATCGCTCTACAGTGGAGAAAGAACAAAATCCACGTAATGGCCAAATGACTCATTTCCCTGTGTGGAAATGGCCGTTCACAATTTTCAGATTTCGACATTTTGTGATTGACCTTTAGGTGTTCAATAACCTAAGGTTTCGATCACATAATAGGGAACCTAGTGAAACAATGTGTTGTGAACTGTTATAAGTTAATACCCGAGGCTTACAGAAAAAAGTTTCGTGAGCATAGATGCAAGGCATATGCAACTGTATGTCATTATATTGCTGAGTTAAGTACTTACTTTCATAGGTGGGTGAGTGGGTGTCAGGTTACCACTTATGAAAAGCTGGAAGAGCTTTTGGTCTGGGAACACGCCCTTAATACTTTGCCTACAGACATGAGAGTCTGGTTGGCAGACCCAGAGTATACAGACCTCTCAACCAATCGGGGACAAATTTCAACAGAATCAGGGATAAGTCACGAAAAAATCAGGGACACTTTTAAAATATTAATGCTATTAACTTGAAACATTGACAGAATCAGAGCATATGAATTAACACACATTTTCTGAGTAAAAGAAGTCTATAACTCTTAATTATTGTCATTATTCATCAAATGTAATTCACCACCTTTCCTCCAAAAGTCACTAGTTTTAGGAAGGATAAAGAGAGACAGAGCTAAAATTTGAGTCAAAATCAGGGATGTCCCTGAAAATCAGGGACAGTTGAGAGGTATGAGAGTATAACTCTGCAGATTATCTGGGGAAAAAGGGGATCTCTACTTAGCAAGCAGGGCATCACTGCCCAAGAAGAGAATTCCCAGTGTTGCACATGGATATAAGGGAACCCATGGTGGGAAGCCTAAACCACCTCACCAGAGTCCACCTGTAACAGGGCAAGCCACTAGTTCAGGTACATGGCCAGGATTATGGGTTAGATGTTTTAAATGTAACCAGAGGGGCTATGTAGCATACAAATGTCCACTAAAGCAAGGTGGGGAACAAAAGTTGAGGGTACCAGCAAGTGGGAGTAGCAGGGTGCCAGTAGTAAGTTGTTTGGAGACAACAAGGGTAGCAAACTGTCACTGGAGTTTGTATCCTATTTTAGTGGATGGAAGACAGGCCACTGCTATATTCTGTCTTTGTTGTCTGGAGTTTCATTTGTCTACTGGCTCATTATAGCTTAAATGAGTAACCACGAAAAATAAAAAAAAAGAAAAAAGAAAAAAAAAATCACAAAACTAACCAAAAAAGCCAAGAAATGTTGAATGCTTACTAAATACAACAATTTATTGAGTGTTGTTATTATTATTAAACTCTGACTTCATCATAACAATGATATAAATCAACTCTACTTAAATACTAAACAGACACATGATCTTATCTAATCAGCAGATCATGCCACAAAAAACATTGAAAACAATAAAAGTACTACAAAAGCAAATAAATATTACTAATACAATATTTAAATTATGAGTTCACGAGAATAATAGTACTAATAAAACATTTAAATATATATTTTTACAAAAATATTAGTTTCCAAAATACGCATTACATGACCAGCCCACTTACCCAGTATACAAACTGAAAAAAATAAGGTAAATAAATAAAATACATTAAAAGGAAGCCCTTAACCAGGTTGACAGTGGCCTTTCTTTTGACACTCACGTTGCTAAAGTGGTTAGAAAGACCTTCTACATTGCCCACCTGATCATGAAGGGATTCACATCCAGATCTAGTGAGGTCATTGTTCCCCTGTACTCTTCACTTATCAGACCAATGATCGAGTACAATGCCCCATTCGGGATGTATCTCACCCGACATCTGCAGCAATTGGAGAGACCCCAAAAGTTCCTCACCAAAAGGATAAAGGGACTCCAAAATCTGTCATATGCTGCCAGATTGAAGAAACTCCAGCTCTATTCAGTCGCATACTGTCTGCTCAGAGGTGACGTGCCTGACATACAAGGCCATGTCCAACCCGGAATTGATGGACATGCTCCACCTCAAAAAATCCAAATCCACCAGAACCACTAGAGCAAGCGACTTAAACCTTAGCACGGATATAAATAGGACGTGCTGGAGGGATAGATTTATCACTCAGAGACTCCCTATGCTGTGGAATAAAATCCCAGTCCATGTTAGGCAGAGCACCTCGCTGGCTCTGTTCAAGAGAAATCTTGACCTGTGGATGGGAGATCGTAGGTTTACCCCGGGAATCATCTCTGGGTCACTGCTGGACAGAGGCGCAACAAACTAATGGGCACAGTATTTTTCCATATAAGGGGTGGCGTAAGCCACAAAACTTTGGGCTAGGCTTATAAATGCCTTAGGGCAGATAGCCTAGTATAAACCTATGAACCTATGAACAGTGACATTTGGACCATCATCTATGAACTTGCTAAATCTATACATCCCATATTTTCTTATTGTTCCATTCTGATTAATATCATTGTTACTACTTTTAAGTACTTGTTTTATATTTTTATTTTTGTTAAACATAAAACTCAGTTCTGACCCTAACATATCCCTCATCTCTTTATCAAATGCCACTTTCCAATGTTTAAATTAGTGATTTTACTTCCTTTGAATATTCTGTAAAGGTCAGCATCATTGATTTAGTTTGGACACCACCCCCTTTGATTTACGTAGTTTTAATGTTATCTTTATTGGTTCATAGGGTCATAGGTATATGCTAGGCTAATGACCACAGGGACCTTTATAAGCCTAACCATGCAACCCAAATATATTGGTTTAAAATTTGTTGTCCTTGCAACTAATATTTCTTCCACCACTTTAAGTACATCTATCAGGTAATCTTTTTTTAACATTACTATTAACTTAATTTATTCTGTTACAAATATATATATATATATATATATATATATATATATATATATATATATATATCATCTTGTATTAATCTCAAAAGCTGCATCATCTGTCCTTTTACTAAATTATATTTTTGCTTGAAGGGGGGACAACTTGAAAATAAGCATTTGAGAAAAGTGTACTAGTCATAGAGGTTTCATTTAGCTTGCAATTTATATAATCCTTACTAATCCTAACATCTAAATAGTCTTTGTTGTCCACATATCATCTATAAGTAAATCTGAAATTAATATAAAATGATAAAACATTGGAACATAACAAAAGAAGTTAACAAAAATGTTAAGTGTAAGTGTTTACCCAATAGATTTACTTAATGCAAAGGCAGAAGTTTAGTTGCAAAAATAATATTTAACTGATATTAAGTGATAAAGATGGCGTTAAAATACATGAATTTTAAGGAGTAAACATAGCTAGATAAATTATATTGCCCCTGTCCTAAAGATGCAGTTTTTTATGGATACACATTTTATGGAATTTTTGACAATGAGGAGTATAGTTATGGGGCAATAATTAGAAATATGTCCTTCCTTATCATTGTTGCAGTATTCATAACATGTGGGATCTCCTGCTGAGGTTAGCCCAACATTTGACCAATACAAAAGCCTTTACATCCTCCTAACATCGCACATCAGATGTATGTTCCCCACGTAAGCGTAGGGCATAAAAATGATGTACATATGTTTCATACTATGAATTTCTTTCCCGCCGATCTGAATGCCACATTTGAATGCCAGTCTGAATGCCCTTTGCTGAGCTGGTTTTTACCGAGCCATTTACAGGTAAGTCCCCCATTGAGGTTCTTTCTTTTTCTTACTTTACTTGTGTACTTAGGGTTCATGTTGTCCAGGAAGGGAAAAATGGCAGTGCTGAAGGAAAATTCCCCATAAAGACCATCATGAGAAGTGTTTATTCTGCCTAGATGCTTCAACCGATCATACCCAGAATGCCATTTGTCAGGCTTTTGTCTCCAAAATGCTTTGCAGCTGTCTGTCATCTCTATCCATTTACCTTGAGAACAAATGTCTCAAACTTTTGATCTTCTGAGACAATGCAAGAATCTGTTATGGATGTTGAGGGGAAACGTACCTCTCACTTGTCCAGATTTCCGCAGAATGTTCAGATTTTTGCCCAATATTTTCAGTATGTTCCTCCTGAAATTTGTGATGTTTTTGCTAATCACTGAGGACTGAAGTCAATAAATAATGACATACATTTGAGTTTCAGACTTCATAATTATCAGAAAATGCATGCTAACATAATTCCTGTTATTCTAGCAACTTTCTAAGTTTATAAGAACAATATTAAAAATCTGTCTCTATTTTTGGGCCTTTTCCCCCCATTATTTTAGGCTCTGTCCAGATTTCGTGTCCTAAGAACTTGATAGGTATGAGGGAGAACCACAGCTGACTATTTCCAAAGGGCTGTGGGGAATTCCCAAGCTTTTGGTTAGGGAAGAGGTCCCTGGTATCCTTATTGAGCCTAGACATGACTCTGAGCTTCCTAGGTTCATCAAAGCTGACATCCCACTGAAGAATAAGCAGAAAACTACTCCCATTCTGCCCATTGCTAAGGATATTCATATGGATGGCAGGATTTTGCCCAGGGCTTATTCAATGCTCTGATAGCCTTATGACTATTGGTGCCTGTCTTTCCTTCTCCTTGGTCCTCTACTCCAGCAAAAAGGACTAGGATGTCTGATTTTTCAAATGAGGAGACCGATTCAGGAGATGAGCCGTTCACCTACTCCTCACAAATTACCTCTCCTTCAGACTAAGGGTCTGAGGAAGAGGATTCCTTGAGTCCTGACTCTCCATTTGATGAATTGTCCTTTGGTGACACAGTAGTTTGAATGATGGAATATTTTAAGTGTGACTGTTCCCAAGTCTGTGATATTCCAAAGAGGTGTTATGTGCTAGTATATTATTATGATATTATATTATTGGTATTGCAGATGGAATCCCCTAAACCTTTTGCTGTGGCCCCAGTACATTTGCAGCTGCATCTTTGGCTCCTGATTCCCAACCTCCATCCCCTAAGAAGCCTCACCACTTTTATAATGTGCCTGAGACCTTTAAATACCTCTCCAAGTGTCCTTCACCAGACCCTGCTGTGGTATGTCTTTCTGCTGACAAGCCATCCAAGTTTTTGCCCTCTTCCAAACTACTTCTTTCTGATAAAGACAGTTGGGCTATGGAGAGGCTGTGAAAAAAGTGTGCACTTCTGCCACTCTATCCTTTCATTAACTTACAAACTCATATGACCAGGTATGTTTTGGCCCTTTTGTAACAGGTTGGGGGGGGGTCTGATCTGCCTGACTCTGAAGGAAAGACTTCTGCCCTCTCTTTATTGAGTTCTACTTCTCAGGTTGCCCATCACTGTATCAAATGTAGTTATGATGCAGCAGATGCATCCTCTAGAGCTGCTTTTTCTGGTTAAATTATGCTGTGGTACTCTTGGCTTCACCTCTGGGGTTTACCTGTTGATGTTAAGGCCAAGCTACTTGCTGCTTTTTGTACAATCAGAACCTCTTTAGTACAGCTGCTGTTGATTTAAGACTCTACAAGACAAAGGCAAAGTGATGTAGTATCTTAAATTTTTGTTTCTTCCACACCCATATTTTAGAGGAACAATCCACCTAAGTCTGCCTTTGTGCATAGACAACCTCATCAGCCTTCTAAGGGGAAGAGGGTTCCTAAATGTATTTTCATTGATAAGCCCACGCAGACTTCTAAAATTTAAAAGCCCCCTGTTCAAGACAAATTTGTCTCAATCTGACATATTCTCTCCCCTTTCCTTCCCTTCCCCTTGGCCAGGTTCCCCTGTCTGTCAGGATTTCCCTCTCTCTCCCTGTCTGGTAACAGATAACTTCAGACTCCTGGGTTCTGTCCATTATCCGACAAAGTTATTTAATAGCATGTAAATCCCTGACCCCTTCTCAGGTCTTCCTCAACCTCCTCTAGACCAACATTTTCACTTTTCTGGAGTTCTACAAGATTTACTGGCTCCAAGACACCATTCACCCTATTTCAGTATCTCAAAGAGGAATAGAGTTTTATTCTAGAATGTGTCTGGTTCCCAGAAAAGTGGGATCTTGGAGACTGGTCCTGGACCTTTTCTTTCTAAAGATTCCTTTCTTTTAGATACTTTCCTTCCAGATTCTGTTTCCCCTCTTACTTCCACAGGCTTTTCTGGTTTCCCTACACCTAAAGGATGTCTTATCTTCATATTCCTATTTACCCTCTGTTTAGAATGTTGTTCTGTTTCTCTGTTCCTTCCACTCATTTTCAGTTCTCTGCTTTTCCCTTTGGCCTTTCTACAGCTCCAAGTTGGTTATAAATGTCTGGCCACTCTCATAACCTTTTTACAGGCTTCAGGGATTCCAGATATTCCCATATCTGGATGGCCTACTTCTTCAGGCGCCCTCTCAATCCAGACTTTTGCAGGATCTGAACTTTACCATGTCCCTTCTGCTCAGTCTGGGATTCACTATCCAATCTCAAGAAGTCAAGTCTGACTCCTTCTCAAAAACATGTTTTTCTAGGCTTCAGAATCTAAACTATTTCAACGTTAGCTTCTCTTTCTTCTTTCAAGGTTCTGTCTCTGATAACCTGCTTCTAATCTCTGCTTTCCTTTTTCTCATTTCTGCAAGGGAATTTCTCAGAATCCTGAGGTTCATAACATTACCATGATCCCCTGAAGATGGTTTGGCTCCAGCATCGTCACTCTCTGGAGTTTCTAGTTCCCTTACTTCCTTGTCTCAAACTTGAGTTTGACTGGTGGATTCATCAGATCTCCATCAATCTACGAATGCCTTTTCAGACTCCTAACCCTTCTCAATACTTGTTCACAGACATTTCCAATCTGGGGTGGGGAGCCTCTTACAACAATCTGAGGGTTCAGGATCTATAGCCCCTTCATCAGAGGTCAGACCACATCAACATAAAAGAAATGAGGGTGCTCATTCTTGCTCTTCGGGCCTTCCATTCTATTTGGTCTCCAGACCCTCTTAAGGTCTTTACAAACAACACTCGTGGTGTATCAACAAATGGGGGGAGGCAAGGTCTTATCTTTTTGCAGATTAGCCTTTCAGGCCTGAGATTTGGCTATCCATCATCAGGCAGCTATTCAGTGGTCTATATCCCTTCAGAACTTTGTGGCAGACTTCCTGAGCAGGTCTAGAAAACAGCCTCAAGAATGGATGCTTCACAGAGTGATGTTTCTGGACATAGTACAATGGCAGGGTATTCCTCAAGAGGATCTTTTTGCCTCACCTCAGAATAAGCAACTTCCTCACTTTTGTTCCAAGTCCTCTGATTAGGAAGGTGGATGCCAAGTCCTTTTCCTGGAAGAGAATGTTCATATATGCTTACCCTCCTCTTCCTCTACTTCCCACAGTCCTGCAGAAAATCAAGAAAGACTCTCCAAGAATCTTTATAGTCACTTCCTTTTAGCCCAGACAGCACTGATTCCCCCTCTTCTTTCACCTCACCAGGGACAATCATTACAAGTTAACTCACCAGATGGATCTTCAAAAAAGGGGTATATCCTTCACCCTCACTTGTTCATTCTTCAATTGACATTTTGGGTGATTGAATTTTGATCTTGTTTAGGCACCAATTTTCTGAGGACATAGATTCTGCAGGAGATCAGAAAATCCACTATTAGAAAATCCTGTATAATTAAATTGAAAAGCTTTTCTGTTTGCTGTCTCAAGCATCACTACAGACTTTTGGTCCATATGCTCCTTTCTTACTTTTGTGAACTGCTCCATGTTAAAACACATTTGTCAGCAATACTTGCTTGTCTGCCCTTAAACCCACCACTGGTCTTTTATTTTGAGTTCAAACAATTCCTTTAAGATGTTCTTCATATCAGATCCAAACTATTCTTCTCTGTTGGAACCTAAATTTTGTCCTCTTCTTCTTTACAAAATTACACCTAGATGACTATTTTATTTGTTGCCCTTACTTAAGCCAAGAGGGTTTCTGAACTTTAGGTGCTGATGGCAATTCCTCTCTTTTTGATTTGTCATAGGGACAGTATGTCTCTGTGAACTAATCTTTCATTTATGCCAAAGGTGGTCAACAAGTTGTCTCTTAGTCTGTCCAGCTTCCTTCCTTTTTTTAGTGAGAAGGTTCTTCATACACTGGATCTACATAGACAGCTCAGGTATTATTTGAATAGGACAATATCTATCCAGAAATCTGAGCAGCTTTTTGTTTATTTTCATATCAGGACATTGGGTTTGGTGGTTTCTAAGCAGACCATCTCCTTCTGGATTTCTAAGGCCATTTCTTTTTGTTGTTCTTTTCATGGAAAACAACAGCTTTCTGCTTTAGTTTCAGATCATTCTATGAGGGTAGCGGCCTCTTCTAGAGCTTTCTTGAAAGGTTTCGATACTAGATCCATCCTTGAAGCTGCTACTTGGTCCTCTGTCCACACCTTTACTAAACATTACAAGTTGGATGTCATTTCCATTGCTAGGGCAGGATTTTCAAGGGCTATCCTTCATGGTTTTGTGGAGGGTTCATCTGTGCCTTCCTCCCCCCATCCTTTACAGTACCTTTGGTAATCACCCTTATGTTATGAATACCGCAACATTAATAAGGAAGGACATAGTACAGTTGTGTAAAATCTTACCATAACAGTATATATCCTCACTGTTGCAGTATTCAGTCCCTCCCTCTTGCCCCTGTTGTTTTAACCAGTTAATTAAACTAACAAATTTACTTTCAAAAATAGAAAAATCACATGAAATCCAGCAATCAAATGAGAAAGGCACATGTAAACTAATAAAGAAGTTGCTAACTCATATGTTTTTGCTCACTAAGGGGGGATAAAAGGACACTCCCACCAGGCATGTTTCCTAGAACTGGTCTGCCAACATAATTTATCATAAGGAATTTTAGCTAATCTATGTGGGATTAAGTAAAACCACATATGTTTGGCTGAATTACTTTATTTCTATATGAATTTAACTTTGATTGAAATTAAGAGCTCAAAATTCCAACTGTATAAAATATTTACATTTTTGTCTTGAATAGAAAGATATAAATCCTTTAAATTGCCTTTTTTTTTTTTTTAGAAGACTGAGCAGTAACATTAGGAATATGTAGTAAAAAAATGAAAACTTAGACATCTTATGCCTAATCATAAATCCAAAAGGAGGTAAACAATATACGTTATATCATTCTTTACTTTTATCATGTTTAAAAACTCATGTCCTATGAAAAATATCTTTTAAGATCATAATGTTTGTTAGAACATTGATTACTAGATGGAAAACAAACCCTAATAGGAAGATGATACCATGGAAATAGTACGGCAGAAATGAGATTTTTATATCTGTATATGAGCTTTCTTAAAATCAGCGCATATAAGTCTTGACAGTTTAATGATTTGTAAGTTTTCCACCATGTGGAAAATCTTAACTGCCAAACTGCATGTATAGTATTTCAAAAAATATAAAGGCTTTAAACCATGTATAGTAATTCAACCATATCTGGATACAAGCCATTAGTTCAGGATCCTTTGTATTTAAAACCAATATTAGATATTAGGAATTTTCCATGAGATCCTTGGACAGCCTTATCTCTAAAAGAATTTTGATCATAAAATGTTCATTTTTGAATACCAATGTATGTCAAGATGGAGAATCATATTCTGTATAAAACCCAACTGGGAAATATTTTCATCTTGAAAATTTTAATTCTACCAGTAAAATAAATCTTCAAATTAAACCATTTGTTAACTAAATTGTTCATTTTGTCTTACGTTTATTGCATTTGGAGGAAGCTGAGAAACCCCACCAAGAAATCTTAATCTTGAAACCTTTATAAAATTTCCAAGAATTTGAGCATCCTTATGAATAAATATAACATTTTTTTGTTATTTATTACAAAACCAGTAATGTCATTTATCAACCATAATGTCTTTCTAAGGTAACATAAAGTAGAGAAAACTGATTGAATAATTAATATAAATCATCAGAGTGGGCACAAATTTTATACATCATATATTCCATCTTAAAGGGTATAATATTTATGTCACAGAGAATACAGTAAATAATCAGATTCATAGCCAATAAAAAAGGGTTGGGGAGAGAGGACAACTTTGCCTAACACCTGGGGCAGGATTCACGATGGCTTGCATGGAGTCTAAGAGCCGTGTAAGACTCCATGCAGCCATCGCGATCCAGGAACAGCCCGAAATCCCATGTAAGAGAAAGCTAAAATGACTCTTACATGGGCAGGGCATGGATATGCTAATCACCCCACTTGCAGCCGAAAGGCATGCAAATGAGGTAGATTAAGCAATCCACGAAGCTGAAACCAGCCCGTGTAAGAGTCGTGTTAGTTGCAGAAATGTACTCAGTTGACAACTGAGTACGTTACTGCAAATAACACAACAGAGCCATGACAGCTCCAAATAAACTGTGCAAATGTTACAGACAGCATGCCAATGGCCAAATATGTGGCCATTGGCATGGTAAACCGATGCAAACATGAAAAAAAAAGAGTTTTTTTTTTCTGGAGATCGGCGATGTTTAAACGCAGTGCAGCTCCGCGCAAACAGGCTGCGCTATATAAAACTGAAAAATGAAGGTTTGAAACCCACAAATGTGGGTTTTATGTAATGCATGGATTTGCAATGCAGGGACTAGCAGACCAAAAACAACATGGCCACCGTCTAGTGGTTGCTAAGGGGGGAAGCTGAGTGTAAGACATGTAACTAAGCATTAGTAGGCAATCCTATGTAAATGAATGGTAGGATAGTGAATCACACTGTCACATAGCAAATGAGCACAGTCTGTGTAGTGTAAGAATTAGATAAGGGGGAGTAACAGATTAGGAGATAGGTGACATCACAGGGGGGAATGTCAGGAAGAAATCAAGCTCATTGGAGCAAAGTGGTATGTGAAACATATCAATCACACAGCAGAAAAAGAGGAGTGTCAACAGATAAGCATGAGAAAGTCAAGAAATGGAAGGTGTACACTGTGGCCAACATCAAAGTTTCTTGCTGTACATGCATGCACGCGTGTGCGCGCTGGGAGCCGCGAGTAAGACAGAGTGCACGCGTGTAAGACAGAATAAGCATGTAGGAGCCTGTTTAAAGATCTGTAAACCTGTTTGTGCTGGTGTGCGCGTGTGTTAATCCGAATAAGCAGATTCTAGTCCGTGTAAGCATGTGTGTGCATGTGGTAGCCACTGTGAGCGTGTTTTCGCTGGTATGCGTGCTGCTCCCCCTGAGGAAACAGAGAGGAAAAGGAAGCAGAAGAAATAGTAGGAAACTAGCAGGGAATACCTGTAGAGGTAGCAGGTAAAAACAATTAGAAGCAGGCAATTACACAGGCAGAATACAAGCCCAGCCCAGCATGTAAAACACTGCAAACAGCATTACAGTACGTTTCTCTCAAGAGACACTGCAAGACAGGAGTAAGCAAGTAGAAGTGAAAACTGAAAAAGCTGCACTCAGACCAAACATGCTAAGGGCTCCCATAGCTGTCATAAGGAGACATAGAAGACTTGCTGAGGGTGGTGACAATGGAAATGCTGCCAGACAACCCACAGTGAGGAGACGGAGAAGAGTGTACAGGCCCAGCGGGTTACATGAGCTGGAGATAGTGGAGCGCTATAGAGTGGACAGAGACCTCCTGCAGCAAATTGTTGAGCTTTTCAGGCCACGCCTCACACACAGAACCAACAGAGGGGAACCCATCCCAGTGGAAACCAAGGTATGTGTTGGCCTAAGAATACTAGCAACAGGTACCTTCCAGAGACCAACTGGTGATATGATGGGGATATCACAGGCATCAGCCTCCAGGGTACTGCACCAGTTCCTGGATGCCATGTCAGCACATGTCAGTGATCATGTATATTTCCCCAATGCCCGTGAGGTATTGGCCAGCAATATGCATCTCTTCCAGCAAATAGCTGAATACCCTGAGGTAGTGGGTGCAATAGACTGCACGCACATATGCATCAAAGCACCAACCGGTGAGCAGGGTAGGGCCTACATTAACCACAAGGGCTTCCCCTCCATCAACTGCCAGGTCATGTGTGATGCCCAGGGCATAATAATGAATGTGTGTGCTGGCTGCCCTGGGAGCTACCATGATTCCCATATCTGGCATTTGATGCAGCTGTACCAGACATTTGCCAATGGGAACATCCCACATGGACACCTAGTGGGGGATGCAGGTTATGCACTGGAGCCGTGGCTGATGACACCCATCAGAAACGCACACACACCTGAACAGGAATGCCATAATGAGGCACACGCACAAACACGTAATGTAATAGAGCGTGTGTTTGGGCTGCTCAAGTCATGGTTCCGGTGTCTGGACACATCTGGTGGAGCCTTGCAGTACTCACCAACTACATGTACCCAAATTGTCATGGTATGTGCTATGCTACATAATATGATCCTTCGAAAACAGCTGCAGCAGGACCAGCATAGGGCCGGGACAAACCGCCCCCCACCATTGCCAAGGCCATCACAGGCAGAGCGTGACTCAGAGGAGGAACAACCTGAGCCTGCCTGATGTACAAGGCCATGTCCAATCCAGAATGAATGGACATGCTCCACTGCAGAAACCCCAAATCCAGCAGACACACCACAGTGAGATATCTGAACCTCTACACATAGATTAATAGGATGTGCTGGAGGGACAGATCCATAACCCAGAGGCTCAGGACACTCTGGAACAGAATCCCAGTCCATGATAGGCTGAGCTCCACACACAAACTCAGCAAGAGAAACCCGTTGAAGTGCATGGGAGATAGTAGGTGTACACTGAGGGCCATCCCTGTGTCACATCTAGGAAAGTAAACCCTACGTGGGCATAATATGCACATTGCAAGGGGTGTTGAGACCCACACACAGTCTGTCCATGCTCAAACAAGGCCAGGGCAGATAGCCTAGTATGAACCTATGAACCTATGATGATACAAATTGTGCAGGACACAAAGGATTATTACACAGCTGTCCTACCTGATGGTAGGAACCATGGTGATAATCCATAGATATGCTCTGCAGCACTCTAATATCACAAACAATACACCAAACCCACACACATTGCCAACATCCTACCTAACAGATTCTTTGCAAACTCCCCACCAGCGCCTAACTGCCAAATATCTATCCCAGGAGAGTGCTGCCCCCCCGACATTGCAAATGCTGAGGTAACAGCCATCATCCACAAAGCACAGCACACAGCATCAATGGTACCAGATGGTGTCCTGGGTTGTGTCCAACAAGTACTGTAAGAAGAATGGAACAGCAAATAGCATTACTGTGCACTATCAGTCCTACCACAGGATATGTACCCAAAGAGCGGTGTACAGCAACAGTGGTCCCACACCACAAAGGGTGTGCCTGAATGGATACTGAAAACCATCACCCCTCAACCCCGAATATCTAGGTTGGCAAAGTAATGGAGAGGATGATCATGGATCCCATGAATAACGAGATTGGGTACCTACAGACATTGGACCCTACCCAGTGTGGCTGTCATAGGGCAGATCCTGCCCCGTACACATGTCTGACTCATGTGAAACATGCACCAAGCCCAGTGATGTGGGGAATGTTGATCACACAGCCTATCTGGACCTTGCTAAACCCTTCCATACAATACCCTAGTTGGTGGCACAGATAAGCTCACCAGCCTAACTATAAACCCCTATGCAAGTAAATGGGTTGCAAACCAGCTCAAGGACAGAACTGATCTGGCAGACATGCTGTAGCCATGGCAGACTGCAAACCAGGTACAACTGGCATCCCACAAGGCATGGTCCTGGGACCCCTCTTGTATGCTATATATGTCATATAGGTACAGGCCAACATGGAAGGACTCTGTCTGAACAGGTTTGCAGGGGACTACAAACTGGCCACCATATCAGACCCTCCAGCTGACACAAGCAACCTACAAAAGGCACACATAGAAACACACAAGTGGTGCCACAGCCATGTCAACAAGCTAAATGCAGAATAGGGTATAGTCAACCCCTGTGGAAACACAGTACATGGCCAGAAATTACCACATAGGTGTTAACCCAGTAAGTACATCAGGAGCAATAAGAGACCTGGGGACACAAGGTGATAGATATCCTGCATGTGACAACCATGTGTCTGTAGTGGTTACAGAAACATACCATATACCCACCTAATCATGAAGGTAAGCACAGCTTGGTTAGGGTAGGTCAATCTGCCTCTCCAGTCATCCATCAGCAGCCTCACAATTGTGTACAATGGCCCTTCAGGGATGTACTGTAGCAGACACCTGCAGCAACTGGAAAGACCACACAAATACCCCACCAGGAGGATCGCAGAGCTGTAACAGCTGCAATGTGCCGCCTGAGTAAAGAAACTGCAGCTCCACACAGTGCCATACTGCCTGGCTGGAGGTGAACTGTGCCTGATGTATAGAGCCATGACCAACCCGGTATCAATGGACATTTGGCACCATGTAAACACTGAATGCTGGTGACCTATGCAACTGACAGGCCTGAACCCCAGCACAGACATAAACAGGACATGCTGTACTGATTGGTTCATAACCCAGAAGCTCACTCCATGCACGACTAATCTCCCACTACAGGATATCCAGGGAGTCCCTCAGTGACTGTTATCCAGAGGAATCATGATGACTGGATGGGAGATGCTAGGTGTACCCTGGATATCACCTGTATGTCACGGGTAGACAGAGGCACAGCACACTAACCGTGACATATGTCATGGCAAACACCAGTAAATGTGTGTTGAAGGACAAACACTCTCTGACTAGCATTACAAATGGACTAGGGCACATGGCCATTGTTTGTCACTGTCCACACAAGTTGTGGAATACATTAACAATGTCAGACAATCATGTACTAAGCTGTCCATATCTGAACAAAATGCAACATGGTCATATCTGCACAACTGGTCTTCAACCAGTCTGGTATGATCACTATAAACATTACAAGCAGTGATAGGACTGAAACCGATTATACTGTCCACCACAGAGAAAGTTTTGCACCAGTACACTATACAACAATACAATTGTTTGGTCAGCAGGAAAGGATGATGACAACTGTATGCAAACTATCCCATGGCGACCCTGCAGGCACAGCATAATGCCTGTTAGGTTCAGACACACAGCAGTTGGGCAGTAAGAACACAACCCAATGTCCAACACTCAACTGTACATGTGATATATAGATGGCGTCCACACACAAACAGAAATGTGGTGGTCCACAGATCCAAACATAAGGAAAGGTCACACTAGGCATGCCCGCACACTTAGATAAATGAGATGTGGCAGTCAAGAAGCCATACAAACTGTGAACTGGGCATGCTCACACACTTAGGCCATGTCACAGTTCAGCAGTTGCACACACATATCTGGCATTTCTATGTGTTAACACAGGAACCTCCCACAATACAGACATCTGCCCAGTGCACACAGTGAAGTTACAACAGAGACATAAGTACAGTACTGGATCCCACTCTTATGCAAACATCTCCCACAGTACACACGTTGTTCATAGATATAGGGAAGGCTATGGCAATAAAGACCCACAAACAGTATATGAGCAACAGATACTTGCATCTGACAGGTAAACATATGGCCGTAGAGTGCAATACCTGACTGTTGTCCCTAGGGAATACAGAAGGCTATCCACAGTGTATTTGGCGTCTGCCTCCACAGTACAGTAGGCCACTGTGCCTGTGCAAAGTTAATGCATAGATATGCTCTCCCCCTTACTGATGGATAGTAACAGATGTACATACTTCTTCATCCATAATGATGTCAGCACACTATACATATGTCAGGAGCAGAAATTATACACAGTAATGTGAATAGCGCGCTCTACCACTGCGTCTCTAGCAAGTGTCATAACATAGTTAGGTAGGGGTTTGAATCCTGCAAGTGCTCAGTGTGTGTGTGACTGTGTGGGGGGGAGTAATGTGTGCAATTCCATGTGTATGAGAAATGTCCCTTTTGGCAACTATTACTACACAACACATGCTGCATATTCCACTGTCTAAACACTGATGATGTCAGCACCCTATAAGTACAGCAGGAGAAAGCAATCCTCCCAGTAATGCAACTAGCATGCTCTGCTAATGTGTCTCTTACTATTATGTCATAACATAGTTAGGTAGGGGGTTGAATCCTGCAAGTGCCCAGTGTGTGTGTGTAATTCCATGTGTATGAGAAATGTCCCTTTTGGCAACTATTACTACACAAAACATGCTGCATATTCCACTGTCTAAACACTGATGATGTCAGCACCCAATAAGTACAGCAGGAGAAAGCAATCCTCCCAGTAATGCAAATAGTACACTCTGCTACTGCGACTCTCACAAGTGATCTAACATAGTTAGGTAGGGGTTTGTATCCTACAAATGCCATGTGTATTTTTGTCACACAGTTTATCCATGTGTGTGGGGTGTTGTTCCCAATATTGCACGACATACATTATATCAGTAATGTCAATGCACACATGATGTATGTGTGTGCCACCTACACATAGGTACCTGTGAACTGCAAGAGTTCCCATGTCCGAAGCCTGCCTCATGTGAATACATGGAATATGCATCAGACAACTGTATGACTGTGGTGTTCTGTGCAGGGGCTGCATGTGGTATGTGACTATACAGTGTGGGTTGTAGATGGTGTCATCCCACCAGCGAGGGATACATGATTGGTCTGGTGCATGTAGTCCACATGTTGGTGATGAACAGGTGCAGCATGTTGTCACCACTTGTGGGAGTGGTAACAAGTTGTTCCATAGCAATGCAGGGAATGAATGATAAGAAACTTTCATAGGGTCTTGCAGCTAGAATAATGCTCACACTGTATGTTTGGGTAGTTGCAGTACAACCATATAATGGTGTGTGTAGAGACTGTTATATTCCCAGTGTTGTCAGGAAGGCCAAGTGGGTTTCCTGGGTATGGGAGAGTGTGGTGTGTGCCAGGCTATGAACCTGAAGGCAGTCTAACCCACTGTGTGTTGCACATGGAGAGGCTCTGATGCTATGTGCAGTGCCACCAACCTGGGGGTGTGTGTATCTGAGGTGCCTTTGGATACATCCCCCCTGTTCTGTTTTGGTGCATATGTAGGGAATGACAAGCATGGTATCAGAAATGACCTGGCACTGATGGTGTGCACCTGGGAGCCTTGTCCTTGTACCAGGAGTCCGTTACTTCACGGATATTGCTGTACCCCATGCTAAGGACAGTTTCCACTGCATGCATCTTGAGGTTTACACTGCTGCTGTTGAGTAGCATTGCTATTAGTGTCCCATCCCGTGTGATACCCGTGTAGGTGGCTATGTAATGTCAGCCTTGCATACAAAGGCACTATGTGTGTAGCAACAGCCTCTGCCAATATACAACGGCCCATGGGTGACAGGTGCAAGCTGTCCCAAGCAAAGCAATGTGGCATGTCCAGCATGTAATCCCACACTGACAGGCATTGGATCCCCTTTGTATGTCACTGAAAGATACATTAAGTGCAGAAAACGATGATCCTGTCTACATATTGTGGCAGCATTCATGGTGAGGGTGAGATGCTACTCAAGGCCAGGGTCATACCAGCCTGTGCCACAAGCTCAGAGAGCCCCTCTATGTCCCCTAACATGTAGTCCAGGGAGGTGCGTCAGAGGTCATACACACTGGCACAGACAATGACTGAGTCATACTTCTACATGCCTTGGAGTGACCACTTTGCTTGTGTTATGTAGTGGATCATAGTGCCCGATGGGCAGCTCAGCGTGACCGTCACCTTGTTTAGCCTGGGAGCAGGACCACCGTGTGCGTGACAATAGAGGTACCTCATACAACCGTAGCAGGTGTGTTGTCTAGCCACATGGCCTGACACTGTTTGGCACACAAGCTTTGTGAGCTATGTGTTGCATGTGCTCTGCTCTGGCGTAATGTTTGCTTGTGTGTCTGCTTTGCAGGTGTCAGCTGCTCAGGCAAGATGCTATTCTGAGAGCCCAATAATGTACCTGTGTGTGTCTGTGTTTGGATTGTGGTCATGGCAGGTCTATGGGAGACTGGTACTGTATTCACTGTAGTATCCACTCCACCTGACAGGGAATGCCAGTGCTGTGCAAACAGAGCTTAGCCCCCAGTTTGGCTATGTGGTTGCATCTCTCACATGTGTTGTACATGTATGGGAAGGGGAGAGGGTTGTCTCTGTACATGAGGCAGCTGTAACATTGCCACATGACTCACAGATTCACCAACTGGACCTGAGAGTAGATCGACAGGTGACCTTTGCACATGCTACCACAGCATTGTGACTCCCATACTAAGTAACGACACATAGGGCCAATGGGGAACAAAGTACTTAAGGTGACTATGTGAGGGTGTAGTGCTCCTGATTTGTTAGTTCTGGCATATATGAATGCTGTCTTGAGCAAATGTGAGGTAAGTCATATGCAATGTGTTACAGGCAAGCTACATGCAAACAGGACAAACAGTGACGTTCTGTCAAGTGACACATGGACATCAGTACAGTAAGCAACACAGATGTCACTAGGGATCCACAGAGGCACTGTATATCTGCACTGCAGGTGGAATCATTGTTTCAGGAACATAACAGGCAAACATGCATACAAACAAAGCTACAGTCAGCAGGCCTGAATGTAGACTATGCTACAACAAACAAGGTGTACGACTTCCAGTATGTAACAGTGCATATATGCAGGCACTCTAAGCCAGTACCCAGACATTCCCAGGTCAGACGGGCTGGGTCCAGCCGCACCCCCCACAAGTGTATAGACCACGTATATCCAAGTGCTCATACCTGTAATAATACACATGTCAAATAACAGACACTGAGCCCTCACTCAGCAGTTCCAGACTTAGTATGATGTATGCTACCTGTCCTGGCACCACAGTATCCTTGACATGTATGGACACTCTCCCTCCTGTCATAGTTAGTTCTGTGTTTTGGTGCTGTTATGCATGGTATGAGGTGTGACCTTGTAGTGCTAGTGTGCTCTTGTGAGCCTTGAACCTGTTGTGTAGTACTGCACAGATATCAACATCCTGAAACATCTGCATTGCAGAGTCGTATGTGGACAGCATGCAACTCGCAGTTGACATGGCCATCATTGAGTATCAATATGTACATTGTTGTATCTCCTGTGCTACCTGTGTAGGTGGCCATCCCTTCACAGCCTCACCACCAGTATGCAAAGATGTGCAGATAGAACACTGTGGTAATTACTATGGGTGTACAAAATAATACGATGACATTCATACTGTAACTGCATCAGGCATGCTGGTATATACCCACAATGCTATAATTACACTGTACTGTTGTCAACATCATACTATTACAATACATCTATGTAGTCACCCTGTGCATCAGCACCATGTTAACCTGTTCCTGCACCGATTTTACAGATTGCAGGAGGTGGCACAGTTTCATCATATGCACAGGGTGTGTACCTGGTATGCCTAAGTCTGCCACTGATACAACCAATTGACATGTCTGTGTGTGTGTGTTGGTGAGGGACAGCAGTACAAGATGGGGCAATGTTGATGCAGTGTGTGCGTGTATGCGATAGCCCTAGGTGTTATCACTTTGCATGTGTGTATGAATGCACACAGTCCCACCTCATGGCTGCCATATACAGGTGTTTGTGGACAGCCACAGACTGTACCTGCCAGGTCATACAGATCACTGTCTGTGGTCACAGACATGGTACCTGTGCCTGGCAGGGGTGCTACGGACCGTATCAGGTACCAAGCCAGACTGGGTACTGTCATCAGAAGCAGGTGTTTGTTGACTGGAGACAGGTCCCTGTTGGGACTGTCCAGCACCATGTGCACATGGTCTCCTGGGGCGGTCCGATGACAGCACAGACCCAGCATTGCTGGGGCTGCTGCTGGCACTATGTGAGTGGCCGCGGCCCTGTTGTCATCTGCGACAGCTGCCAGCTGCTGCTGTTGCTGGCATACAGCCACGTCGACGCCTCAACCGTCCACCATTGCCCTGGCTCATGGACATATAGTTGTGGAACAGATCTAATGTGTCCCTCCAACGTCTGTCAATGACCTCGGTGAAGTTGCGGATGGCAGCCGCAACATCATGCATACTGTCACTCATGGCTGTGCGACATGCTCTCAGCTCCCTCAGACCCTGTCTGGTGTACCGTTCCATATGTGACTGTGCCTGCATTACAGCCCGAAACATAGCTGGGGTTGAAAGACCTCTATGGGCATGTCTGACAGGGGTGGTATGCCCACGGATGCTCCCACGAGAACCCATGGCCATCTGCCTGTGTGGTACCGTGTCAGGGCCCTGGCCATGGCTGCAGTGTGGGGATGGATGTGCCACCAGTACCACATTACCCTGGTCAATGCCCACTGTATCCTGTCCATCACCTAGGGACATTGGTGACAAAGGATGTATTGGCAGGATGACTGTGCACATTGATGGGGTCGACAGCTGTGTAGTGTCAATTGGCTGACCAATGATGGACCCTGGCACACCTACCTGTGCCATTACACAGGTATCATCATCACTATCCACAGCAGCTGATTCAGGTTCCCTGCTGCACGACACCAGAGCAGCACCAGAACCTGTGGGAGTAAGACAGGAAACACAGTTTACAATGTGTACACAATGCCACCACTGATGCACACATGCACACATGCACACATGCACAAATGCACACATGCACACATGGGCACATGCACACATGCACACACCTCAGTATATGAGATATCAACCCACAGACACAAACACACCTGCAATCAAACACATAGCACTACTGCTTCAGCCTATTATTACTATTAGTATACAGAGTAGTGAAGGTAATGGTATTACACACTCACCAGCATGGCTAGGCTGCCTTGCTGTTACACCAGAGGGACCTGCGGAAAAGAGACATTTATCGTCAGTGGGCACAACTGTGCCATTGATACTGTGGGCATGATACAGTTCAGTAGTGCAACAGTTAGCTTCCACAGGTGTACTGCAGATAATGAGGTTATCAGTAATGCACAATAATTACCAAGATTACAGCTACAAATCGAGGACACACCCCACATATGCATAACCTAACAGTGTACAGAATGGTCAGCTATACACATGGCATGTTACCTGCACACTCTGTGTCCTGCTGCTGTGTAGCTCCAGCCTCCATCATTACACATGTATGCTGTTGTTATTGCTGCTGTGCTGGAGCCACAACACTCAGGAGTAGTCCCTCCAGTCTGGTGAGGGGGGGATGTCTAGCCACCCCACCACATGTGGCAAGCTGCTGCCTGTGGATATCCGATGCACGCTGACGGACATTTCTAATTAAATCACTGCAGTGATGGCGTACCTGCTCATATGTCCGGTTATGTGTGCCTATGTCATTTACCCGACGGACCAGGTCTTGCCACAGTGCAGCCCTCTCCTGCTGGTTCTAGCTGGTGTGGGAAAAGAGTACAGTGAAATCCCGCACCAGGCTCTGGTGTATCTCCTCCTCCTCTGTAGCGGAGTAGACTGGGTTCCGCTTGTGAACCATGGCCCTGAAAAGGAGAAGGGAAATATGTCAGCAATATCTGTCAGCAGACTATAGCACACATAATACACATTATAATTGACTGCAGTGATATAACTTAGGCACCATATATAGCATCTGTCTGTCTATTGGAGGATACACATGTACATGACCAGATATCAGTGCTCATCCGACAACTGTGCAACAGTACCTGGCATACTCCATACAACAGACTAGTATACTGCAGCAGTCAACGCACTGTTTCAGGTACAATACACAACCTCACACTGGGGGTTTGAATCAAGGTACTGTATGGGGAACATTATCAGCCCATGCACTGCACACAATGCACTTTACATATTTCACTGGTAATGCACACAACTCTTACTTGCCATAACCCTACCTACACCACAGTGACATACAGGGTAACACAGCACAACATATGGCAATGTAGTATGTGTTGATCGCCATATCCCACACACCTGTCTCTGGCCTCTCACCAAGGACACACAATACCATGACAGACAGACAGTCATGGTGAGCAATCACACCAGTACACAACATGCACCCAGTCACTAGCACACTCATTCCACCTCACATATTCCATTTGCAATGTGTTCATGGGTGTGCATTGTGTCCTAGGTAGGTAGTGTGCTTTTGGCCCTGGGCCTACAGCAGCATACTGTTATGCTATCCTGCCCCTTGTGACACATGTGTTATGATCGTACCTGCTCCTTACAAACAGTTAAACAGGGTGACTCATATGACATATTACCTATCAGCATAACATTCAGCAGGGGTATGTCTGACATCTACTCATGGGGAGCCTTGCTTCTTAATTCTGTGTGGTCTACTACAGGGTATGTCATATCTGTGGGTAGGGTCCCATACCTCCACCATGTGCTCTATACTGCAGTGACAAGGACGACAGACATAGGTAATTTGTGTTGTGGATGTTGTAGGTGTTACCATGGTTGGTAGACAACTGTCATGGGTGTGACCAAACTATGTATATCCAGCAGTGGTAACCTCTATGTAGGTAGTCTGTGTGCACTCTGTGGTGTTTGAGTGCATTGACACAGTTACTTGCATATGTCTGTGTCCTTCACCATATCTGTAGCTGTCATGGGAGGTACATACCGTGTAGGACATTGTGGGGTGTGGAGGGGTACAGTGACCTACATGTCCATAGCTGACACACCATGTCCGCTGACACATTCCATGTACAGGTATTACAGGACTAGTGTGCCACTGTGTATATCAATGTGGAGCCTATTGTACACTTGTTGACCCTGTTCCCCCTGACACATGCAGTGGTGGGCAGGCATGTACATATGTGGTGGTTACTGGTGTCAGTGTTTTTGAATGGGGTATGGTACTCCAGTATCCACACTGGTGTTCACTCCATGCCTGTGACACCAGGCACCTGTAGCAAGACATCTGCACACATGTGCCTCACACAGTCTATATATGTATATATATATATATATATATATATATATATATATATGTATATATATATATATATATATATATATATATATATATATATATATTGATATATTTATATCTGTGTATGGATATATATCTGTTTGTACATATGCATATATAATATGCATATATAGATGTAGATATATACATATAGATGTGGGGAGAGAGGGGAAGAGAGTGAGAGAGAGACACAGGGTGAGTGTGAGTGTGAGGGGGTGGGACAGAGAGTGAGAGATAGTCATATACAGACATATCTGTTGTCAGTCAGAAACTTATTATACATAACAATAATAACAAACTGTCTATTTTGAATGAGCATTTAACTAAACTTGATAAAAGTATTCAACAAGACTTGTTTGATTTTAATAGAAATCGTTTTGATAAGATAATAAAGGACAATGACAAGTTTATCTTAAAAGGACTGGAAGCTAAAAATCATAAACTAATTAGGGATACAAATGACTATAGGAATAAGAAAGCATATTCACATTTTAAGGACTTTAAAAATATGAAACGTTTGTTCAAACCTGATGGGATGGATACAGTTGTTAGAGATGTATTTAACACACATCATACTAATCCGAGTGCATTACACAATCATGCATCAAATGAGGCTGTGTATGAAAATGGGGAGGGAGCTTTTTTAGAAGAACCGATACTGAGGAGGTCAGAGCGGTTACGGGACCGGTATGGCGGTCAACAGCAGAACCACCAATACCAGAACAGAAACCACAGGACCAACTCATGGTATCGATAGTTGAGGACGATTTTTTACATACACACACTGTGTTAAATGACACATTAGACTGCTCAATAGGGTGTATTATTAGTCCTGTTTATGAGAATGACACTCTGAGTAATAATTTTGTACACTGTTTTGGAGGACAATCCTATTCTGATGATTGTTCAAATGAGACACGCAATAATTTTAGTGGATGTGAATGTTCTATTTTGGTTGATGGAGGTTTTAGTGTGTATAATTTTACAGATTTTAAGTTTGATGTAAACTATTTAAACCTTTTTAAAAAGGGTTTCAAATTTGTTCCTACTTTTAGATTAGACATTGGTAAAATTCTTATTAACTTAAAACTTTTTACTAGAAAACTTAATTTAAGGATGTTTTTTAAGAATAACAAAGGTATTCAGAATGACAACCACCATTTTACTTTAAAAAGACATAGCACATTTATACCCCCTCAAAACCCTATTATTCAAGTGAGAGGTTGTGTGATACTCAGAAACGCAGAATAGTGAAGAATGAAAAAATAATATTTTATAATTTAACCACAGATGAAAAATTAGGAATTAACAACAACAGATAAATATAGGGTTATGAAGCCCGATAAGGGTGGCGGTGTGGTTGTTATGAATAAGGATGATTACTTTAATAAAATGACCAGAATGTTAAGTGATAATACCACTTATGAAAAGGTTTTGAAATATGAATTGCACAGGGCCTACACTAAGTTGGACTGGATTCTGTATGAATATCTGATGGATGGTGTCATTACTAAGGATGAATACAACTTTTTAAATGTGGAACATCCCATGACTCCATCCATCTTTAGTATTCCGAAAATTCATAAAAGTGTTCACAATCCACCCTTTAGACCAATAGTATCTGCCAGAGGGTCCAAAACTGAGGCTATGGCTTCCTTTATTAATTTTCATTGTAAAGAAGTATTAATAAAATTGGATCACATAGTCAAAGATTCATGGCATTGCTTGGATAAAATAAGAGATAATTTTGTTGAGATAAACCCTGAAATTTCTATGATTACTATTGATATTGTAAGTCTTTTTACCGTAATTCCCCACAAGTTGGGTATAGAAATGTTTGAGGCAAGCTTATTAAAATTTGGTGCATTTAGTAACGACAAATGCAAATTTTTAAGGGAATTGATGGAATAAGTACTTGAAAATAACTATATTTTTCTAAATGGTGAATATTTTAGACAAAAAAATGGGGTGGCCATGGGGGCAAGATGTGCCCCTATTTATGCCAATATTGTCTTAGCCTTTTGGGAGACACAAACGGTGTTTACTTCTTGTTACTGGGATGATATTGTTCTTTATCTGAGGTTCCTGGACGATATCTTGATTTTTTGGAAAGGGACAAGAGAAAGATTTTTAGAATTTGAACTATTTCTTAATACTACATCTAGTTTTTTTAAGTTTCACTAGCAAGATATATGACAATTATTGTGAGTATCTTGATATATTATTATATAAAAACAAGGATAGGTTAGAAACTAGTATTTTTCGGAAAAAAACACATTCTAATTCTTTCCTACATTTCGATAGTTGTCACCCTTACTATCAAAAGAAAAATTTAATCAAAGGGCAGATGGTTAGGCTCTCAAGAATTATCAATGAAGCTATGATTTTTTGTGATGAAATTAAAATATTGTCAAGTATGTTTTTAGATAGAGGATACCCAAAGGATTTGATTGATAAAGTAAGTGCTGAGATACAGATGAAAAGACAGAAAATGTATCAACCTATTATAAAGTTTGGAATTACAAATACTATTTGTGAGAATAGACCTATAATTGGAAATGATACGTTAGTTATTTCTTTTAATGAAATAACTATGAAAATTGTCAATACTATACGTGAGAGTTGGGCTAGTGTATTTATGAACAATGATGAATGTATCGACATTCTTGGTTTATGGCCTAAAATTACTTACAGTAGAGGCATGAATTTAAAAGAATACTATGAAGCAACACATAGTAAGAATATTTACCTAAGGTCCAAGATGGGTAAATGTGGTACATGCCACACATGTAAATATATTAATGACGGACCCTATGTAGTAGTTTGTAACTTTGGAAAAACTATCAGATGCCCAGGGTATTGCAACTGCAATACAAAAAATGGTAGTTTACCTTGCTACTTGTTCATCATGCTCAGCCTACTATGTGGGGAAAACCATTAGAAAACATAAAGATCGAATAGGAGAACATGTTAGAGACATAAAAAATAAAAAAGACACTAGTGCCCTTTACACACATAGTGTAAGGTGTGATAATTTTAAAAGGTTTTTATTCTTCGTGATAGATAGAATACCTTATAACAACAATAAAGGAGGTGATGACAAGACATTACTAGAAGTTAAAGAATGTCTATGGCAACTAAGACTTAATGCAGGTATTCATCCAGGTATCAATGACTATATTTCTATAGCCAGTATACTTAGACATAAATCACAATTTATTTAATCACAAATATCTAATGGCCTAGTTTAGATAATTAATGGATGTATTTATTTTAATATTTATGTTATTGTTTTTAACTATTGTTTACAATTCTAGAGTTTTTTATTATATGTAATTGTCATACATACAATTTTTCAAGATATTGTACATTGCATTTTAATATTTGTTTTACAAGTCTTGGCATTATAATCGTTGATATAGACAGTCTTTTTAAAGTAGTTTTTCAGGGATTACAATGAGATATACACAAATGATTGTTAAATTAAATTAATTATAATTGTTTTTTTATTAGTCATCATTTAATTATTTAATTTATTAATTGCTGCTTCTATTTAAATTGAATTCATTGTGATAGTGTTTGTACTCTGATGATGCCCAGTATATTTTATGGGTGAAAGCGATTAGTACTTGTTACTGTTTTGTCATATTTTTAACTAGCATTAATAAACCAGTGTTCTACAGTCGAATTGGTTTGTCTTATTTGGTTTTACTGGTTCTTATAGTTTGGATTGTATATGTATAAGTCTCTACAGATATCTATATATGTATGTGTGTATTACATATATCTGTACATACATATTCTACCAATCTCGATGTCTGTGCAGTAAGTGAGAACCTGGTTCAAGGCTCCTGAGAGCACACCAGCAGTACCAGGCTATACCCCGTATCATGCGTTTTGGCCCCAGGACTCGGGACAAAACAAAAAGGGAGGGGGTGTCTCCATATTCATGGAGGACACACACACCTCCAGGTTAGTGGCAACACATGAAGCATCACAGACCATCCAGGTGCAGATAACCATAGGCAAACCTGCTATATAACTGGTAGCATGTTACAGACCACCCTCCCAATCTCAGGGACCACAGTCAGCCTTCCTGTAGACATTGGAGGATATGAATGTCCCACCACACACCATCATATTGGGATAGTGCGACTACCCTAACATACACTGGGTGCATTATTCTACCCCAAACACCCTAGCCCAAAGGTTCCCGGAATTCACTATGTCAAATGCAGTGGAACAGCTAGTCACCTCTCCCACAACAGGAGATAATATACTAGACCTGATCATGACAAACATGGGGACAGTGTGCTACACACTGGAAGTATACCTCTCACTAGTCACATCTGGCCACAGACTAATCCCCCTGGATATACATATCCCACCTCCCCCACAACACAAAAGACTACAGTGGGAAACCTCTCACATGCCGATTTTACATGTCTTATAACTGAGCTGGTATCCTTAATGCCCACTGGGCCAGTGTAATCCACTTCCCACAATGCAGACACCTTCACATATGCTTCTACAGACATCTCCAAGAATGCATGGATCATGCAATCACAAATGAAACCATGACCCTTTCCACCAAGGGCAGGCGTCCTGTCTGGTGGACCCCAGCATTGAACAAATTGTATAACAACAGATGGTAGCTATTGCACGGCAGAGCATACTTCCATAGAGCTACGGCATCTCTCATCAGCAGTAGTAGAAAGATAAGTTTTGTCGTACAAACATGCAAGGCCAACAATGAGAGGGACATCGCTATGGTCACTACAGATAACCACAAGGCCTTCCTCTGCTATGTTACACACCTGGGTGGGAACCCTCAGTTGTGTTCACAGTTAGTTCACAGTGACATACGCTACACTGAACACACAGATAATGCCAACAGTCTGGCAGACAGGTTCAGTGCAGGTTTCTCCCCTCCCTCACCCACACATGTGGAATTACTTATCCCAGCTGACTGTAACAGATGTCCAGCTGGGAACCACCCTCAGTGGAGCTGTAAACACAGCATCAATGGGACCCAACGGTATTGCAGGTTGCATGCTACGTGAACTGCAAGAGGAGCTACACATGCACATTACATGCTATTCAGCCGTAGCCTTACTACAGCATATGTACCTGGACACTGGCATACAGCAATAGTAGTCCCACTCCACACAGGAGGCACCTCTACAGACCCTGGTAACTACCGCCCATAAGCTTAACCAGCCTGGTCTGCAACACTATGGAAAGGATCATTATGGTACCCATACACAGAGACATTGGGGACTTAGACACTTGATCCCACCCGGTTTGGCTTTGTAGAGGGCAGATCCTGCCTTATGAACCTGGTTGACCTTTTCAAATCAGTCACTACAGCCATTGCTGAGGGCACAGCAGTCCATACAGCCTACCTGGACTTGCCTACAGCATTCGACACAATACCGCACTCTGCCATCATAGACATGATCACCAGCTGACATGAAAATCCATATGTCACATGATGGGTTGCAAACCAGCTAACGGATAGAAACCCTATATTCAACCTCACTGGTGCCATGTCAGACTCAGAGCCAGTCACATGTGGTGTCCCACAGGGCTCTGTCCTGGGACTGCTCATGTTCGGCATATCATTTTCAGATGTGGAAGCAGACATCGGAGGGTAGTGGCTGACAATGTTCAAAGATGAGTGCATGCTAGGCGCCATAGACAATACACCTGCTGACACATACATCCTACTGACAGGCCTTACAGACACCAACAACTGGTGGCGGAGTCATGGCCTGACATTGCATGCCACGTAATGTATACTCATACCCTTTTGGATGGACAAGGTACCTACATATTATCACATAGACAATAACCCACTGAGTACAGACAAAGTAATCGGAGACCTGGTGACACTGTGCAACGCTGACCTCTCATTTGACACCCACGTTGCCAAAGTGGTTGGATGGACTTCCTACCTTGCCCACCTTATCATGAAGGGATTCACATCCACATCAAAAGGGGTCATTGTATCCCTATACTCCTCCCTTATCAGGCCCATGACTGTGTACTATGCCCCATTTGGTATGTACCTCACCTGGCACTTGCAACAGCTAGGGGGATCCCATGAGTACATCACCAAGAGGATCAAGGGTCTGCAACAACTGTCATATGCTGCCAGACTAACGTAACTCATGCTCTATTCCATAGCATACTGCCTACGTAGGGGTGATCTGTGCCTGATGTAGTAGGCCATGTCCAATCTGGTAGTGATGGACATGTTCCACCTCATACAATCCAAATCCATCAGAAGCACGACAGCTACGGATTTAAACCTCAGCACACATATGAATAGGACATACTGTAGGGACAGATCCATCACTAAGAGGCTTCCCATACTGTCGAACAAGATCCCAGTTCATGTTAGGCAGAGACACTCACTGACACTCTTCATGTGCATTCTTGACAAGTGGATGGGAGATCATAGGTTTACAGCAGGGGTCTTCTCTGTGTCACTACTAGACAGAGGCACAGTAAACTAATGCTATTATGCAGGGGGGTCTTCACTGTGTCACTACTATACAGAGGCGCAAGTTTCTAAATCTATTCTATACACTGTCTGCAGATAGCCTAGTACTAAACTATGCCAGTGTGAAACTATATCTGTCTATGTATTTCTACATCCCTCTCTATCTATGTATACACATATGCATATTATATATATATATATATATATATATATATATATATATATATATATATATACATACATACATACATATCTCGATATACATACGTATACACAAGTTTTATATATATATATATATATATACTCCTTTTTAGTTCCACATATGTGTACACACAGTACCGTACTGCTGAACACCCATTACTGTACAACCTACTTGTACATTGCACTACAACCTACATTGCTATGTGCACATAGCTACCGTCACATACATATGTATGTAGAGCCTTCAGTGACAGTTTCAGTATGTCCCCATCCCTATGCACATCCTCATATGCATAGATACAGACCAATAACACATCTGGAGGGTTCACAGTATGTAGAGTATTATAGTAGTACTTTACATTACCTGTGTTTGTTGCAGCTGTTTGTGTAGGCTTGCAGTTGCTTGGCCTGCTGTCTACCTCTTTGCTTTGTTGTTTCAGGGTTTTTTTTTCTTTCTCTTTCTTTCTTTCTTTCTTTCTTTCTTTCTTTCTTTCTTTCTTTTTTTTTCTTTTTTTTTTTTGTTTTCTCTCTCTCTCTCCCTCTCTCTCTCTACCTCCAGCGGGTGCAATGACTGTATTGCATGTGTGGACTGGGAGTACAGGATGCTTTTGTAGGTATCTGCACATGCCCATGTGATGGCCTCTGCACCAATTGTTATCCAGCATTTACTAATTAAATGCAGCCTGTTGTGTAGTGATTGCAGTTCTCACTGTGATTACAGGCCTGTGCTATAAAAAGTTCTGTTAGGTAGGCATAGCCCTTTCAGATTATCAGGGTGGGGACCATGCTGGTTTGCTGTGGACACTGTTTTGTGAGTGTAAGGGTTGGTATGTCTCTCATATTTCAGGCTGTGTTGTTGACACTGCAATGCATGTTGTTCTGTAAGCTGAGTATTCCTTCCTCCAGTGTCCTGTTCTCCGTGTGTATGTAAACTGACACCTACGACTAGTAATACTGTGTATATGGGTGTTTGTGCTTTCCTGTGGGGATTGTGGTATAACTGGTATATAGCAGTGGCTCTTGCAATCTGTTGCTATGGCTTCAATATTTGGCCTTTACATTCACTCCTTGTATGCCTGCTAGGTGTCTTTCCTGTAATGTGTTGCTATGGCTTTCCTATTTTCCATTTACATTCACAGCTTGTAATGCTTGCTAAATCTGTTTGGCCAGCAATTCCCTATGTGTTTGTTGTGGTAGGGTGTTACTGCATGCAGTATGGTCTGGCCATGATGTGGGCCTTGACACTTACAGGGGTGGGTATTTGATCATGCTGCTAAGCAGGCCTCAGATACTCTCCGGTGCATCTTTTATCAGCCTCATGGAATGGTACATAGCAGTGGGTTACTCCAGTGACATATTCTGATACTCTGCAGTTGTGACTGTGGGTTATTTCAAGCATATGTATTAGTACACCACTTGTGCTTGCAGGTGGTGCATACCTTCAGTCAGTCATAGTTACCATTGCATGTGTAGTTACACCTTTCTGCCTACTGTTAGTACATTTGACAGGGTGTCAGTGGGTCACAGTTGACATTTGTTTTCACATCAGGGACATCCCTGTAACTCAGTCACAGTTGCTATGTCTGAACTCTTAACTATTCAACTATGGCAGTGTTTATCCTGTTCTGAATATGTGTGTGGCTTGCCAGATGCTACTGTGACATTATTACCTAGTAGCTACCAACTAGCATGATTGTTTCTCAGCACACAGTACTATTTTACAAATCCACTAGATTTGACAGTAAATATACATGACATGCTTTGTGTACTAGACTTGCTATATTCCCTTTACATTAATTCCTACTATTTTATGATATATTTCTTTCAGCACAATGTTCTTGTATAGTACTCACGGCTTAGTGGTAAGTCATGCAGATTAGTGGTTCCAAGGTCCTGGGTTAGAGACTGAGGGAGGTATTTTATTTTGCTGCTGAGAAAACTACAGGCCTTGTCATTCAGAGTGACTAAGGCACTTTTAAGCAGTTGTAAGCGGGTTAGCGCTGGTTTGCACAGAGGTCACGCATGCGCACTGTCGCTTAGCTTCGCGCACACCCGCTTACTACTGCTTAAAAGTGCTTACTCTCAAGACACCGCTATTTTCTTTGAAAGAAAAGAAAATGGGGAGATAGGAAAGTGGTGAAAAAGGGGTCACAAAGAGGGTAGGACAGTAGGGAAACAAGCTCGGGTTTTGCAGGAGGGATGTAGGAAAGGCCCATAGCTGCCCATTTCTTCGTCAGCAATAGCTGTGCATATGTTTGTAATTTGGTGTGAAATTTGAAACCTTCCACCCCTGAGAGAGGTGTGAGGACAACAATAATATTTGTTGTACAGACAATTGTAATTGCCAGTTTACATGTCCAGCAGACATGTGTGCAAAATGGACAGCTATGTATGGGGTGTAATTTTTTTTGTGGGTACAGAGTGCCCTTTTTTTTTTTCAGGTGAGAGTGGTATGTCAGGTACAAGAAGTCGGTATAGCTGGGGAGGTAGGTAGGGGAGGTTAACAGACAAGACAAACAAGAAGCATACAGGGGCGGTGTATGACACATGTGGGGGAGTTACACAATTGACGGGGACGGATGTTTGGATATCTCGAGCCCATGAGCCCAAAGATGGCAACAGTGGAACTGAGATCCCCACCCATGGGCAGTTGCCACTGTGCCTTCACTGCCCAGGATGGGGCTGTGCTGGGGGCTGTGTAGGCCGGGCAGCAGGCACGCCCATTAGTTGTGCCACCCGTACCTCAAGCTGGCGTAGGGGCCCAAGCACAGAGTGCCAGATCTCCCTACGCACCACAGTCCGGACACTACGGAGGGTGAGTGGATGTTCTCCTCCGGCCACACTTACAGAGGGGGAATGAGCCCCATCCCCTGCAGCACTTCCACCCGCAGGTGGCACAGGGCCACTGGAGGAGGGTCCGGCCTGGGCACTACTGCCAGGTGCACTCGCCAGCTGAGGTGGGAGAGGTGGGTCCGCTGGAACCCGCCTTCCCTGTTGTCCTATGTTTTGCATTATGTTATGACAGTTTGGGTTAGTAACGTACAATACCATTCACAATTAGTTGTAACAGCATGCATTAGTATTCCCATTAACCAAACACCCATAAATTCAAGCCATTGAACAGCAAGCATAACACATGCATAATTTGAACAGCAATACACAATCCAACAACATGCAGGGTTGATTGATGGCAACAGGCCATCAGGTTTGGATGTATGAACAGGGCAGATGCATCAACATACATGCAAATATGTATGAACCAGCAGGACAAACGTCCAGGGGTGTTAATTGTGAATGCACATACCCATTTCACGTGGAATGGATTATTTGTGGTTATAGGGTAGGGTGAAGAAATATTTAATTAACAACTTCAAATACCTATTCATATGCTGTACATTTCTACTAGCTGCAGATATATACACACTACAGGTCTGCCTACAGTTTCCTATGTGATAACTACTTCAGGTTGGTGATAGGAATGTTACTGCTACATCAATATACATTTCATATTTATTCATACACATTCATATCTGGCTCTGTTCAGCTACATCATCCTGCTACATTTGCTTTATATAGCTATAGACAACTGTGGATGTTTGGTATTTCAGACAACCATACTATCTGCATATTGCAGACTGAGAGCAACATATCTCAATTTTGGGACACACATTCCAGCTTCAGTACTGTTTTCAACACATGTTGCTGTTTGGTTCTGCCTGTCACATTCATTGTATTCTGTATTGACTGCAGTATACTTTATTCAGGAGTTATTACTACTTTATTGGTGGATTCATACCTCTTTCTCAGACTCTCTCACTTGTTTTATTTTTACAATTCAGGATGGTACTTAATTCTAGGCTTTATTGACATGTTTTACCTTTAGTTATAACAATCCTTTCCAACAGTCTCACTTATGTCATGTTTCAGAATTTCAACAGGGATATATTTCACACATGTGTTTTACTCAGCTTCTGCATCTGTACTTTTCAGCCTGCTGCAGGTTATGTACAATTATATTACAGGTGGGACATCTTTATTTCAGACTTGTTTCATTTTTATGTTTGGATTACAGGCTGCATCACACTTTTGTAATCAAGCAATACTTGCAAATCTCTTACACTGTTACTTGCACATTTTATTAATTAGTGACTACACTGCACTCTTTTGCTAACTGTCATACTTATATATTTATTTACAGTTACAGGGAGAGAATTACTGACCTGCCTGGTGGCGCAACTGCACCAGCCTATCGCCATAGGCTCGACAGTTCGCAGAACGGACACCTGCAGCTGTAATATAAATGAAGTAATATTGGAATACACATCTCCATAATATCAGCTAGGTTACTTTCTTACATAAATAATTACATGTAACTTACTCAGTAGTGGGGCGTTGGGCATTTGCCGGGCCTCCTGGATCCAACAGTTCAGTTGGTACTGCTTCCATCTCTTCAGGTCCGCATGGTGGTGACGGACTTGCTCACCAGTCCTTGGTATTCCTGTGGCACTGGTGAGATCATGTGCCAACCGGTCCCACGCCTCAGCCCTATATGCTCCCCACAGGACCTGGCCCTGCATGAGTTGGGCCTCATGATTATGGAGGAGCCAAACCATATATTTGGACTCCTCAACGCCCCACCTCTGTGCTCGGAAGCAAGTACCCTCTCCTACACCTGACATCCTGGCTGCAAGTCGGTTCCACAATCGGTTATGCTGTGTATTCCCGCCTATGGGGCTTATATATGCCGTTTTTCCTGCACTTATCTGTGATTGTCCATTTTGGAATTGTATCAGCTTCACAAAACCTGCTTTGTCATGCTCCTCTTTCTATTCATTCCTATATATATATATGCTATTACTGCATTTCTAAGTGCAACTGTCATGGCTTAGTGGTTCAGTACTTTGACTATGGTGCATGGTATCCTGGGTTCGAACCTGGCCATTGCTTTTTATATTTTATGACTGTCTACACAGGCTAGGAGGTGTGTCTGTGTAAAGGCAGTTTTGATACAGCTTGCTCAACGTTGCCCGTCGGTTAGCTTGTTGGCGCGGTGCACAGCTCCACGCAAATGGATCACGCTGATTTACATGTGGTTTGGCTGTCAGCACACATATTACGCTCAACTCAGCTACAGGCACACAGTTTCAGCATGTCAAAACGCTGCTCAACCTCGGGCACTCATTTTACACTTATTAAATCACTGCTCACCTATGGGCACTCATTTTACACCTGTTGTAACACTGCTCACCTATGGGCACTCATTTTATACCTGTTGTAACACTGCTCACCTATGGGCACTCATTTTACACCTGTTAAAACACTGTTCACCTACAAGCAGATATCCTCAACTTGTTAGACTGTAGCTCAGCTATAGGCATATCTGCCATTTTTTTTTATCTCACATTTCTTCAAAATATATGGCCCATTCCATTACATTTTACAGAAAATATAATTTCATATATGTACATATATGTCAGGAATTTTTTCGTGCTTATTTCACTAAAAAAAAAAATTGATGTTGTGGGTGCTCGAACCAAGACTGCCTCCTCTTCAGCCGACGTCTCTACCGCTACGCTATTGCTTCTTGGCTTACTTTACATATTTAGTTCTTAATTGCTTTTCCACTGACTGCTAACTGTGGCTAAGCGTCGGGCACACCCGCGCAAATGAGTGCACTCACGGGCAAACATCTTTACAACTTATAAAAAAAAAATATAAGATGTTCATTTAAACATTTTATGTTCATAGTCTGTGGGGGCATGTGTTGTGTTGTGTTTATTCACATTTACACAGACTCTGTCGTGGGGGTTTACTTTCGGGACTTTTACTCTTCTGGGGGCGTGTCCATTTGCAGGGCTCACCCTACGGACATGCCCCCTACTGTCTTACTTGGACCGTGTTAGCCTTAGGTGTGATTCAGCATGCCCTCTTGCATATGCATGACATGCTGACGTCACACCGTTTAACTGCAGCCTCCGTGTAAGCCTTGTAACTCTTACATGGAGGCTTTGTGAATCCTGCCCCTGATTTTTTAAATTTGTATTAGTATTATTAGTTGTAAGGAAACACTTTGAAAGAATAAAATAGTTACTAAATTTAAAAAAATATTTGGAATAAATATATATAAACACGAGAATATAGAAAACATTAACTCTGTCTATAGAATTAAATGCTTTCCAAGCATTTAAAGAATGAAAGACATCATCAGAAAGCAACAATATTATTTTTACAGTTGAGTAAGATTAATTGCAATATCTGAAAAGTCATTGAAATTGACCTACCAGGCGTGGAACTAAACTGAAAAGAGGCTATCAAAGTCATGGCCTTTTTATATAAAATTTGATTTAGACATTCTGCCATTCTGCAATTATTTTATAGTCAGCGTTCAAAACAGAAATTGTTCTATAATTAGATATCTCATTTTTAATAGATTGTATTGTTAACTGAATTAGGAAACATAATAATTCTGACTGGTGGGAATAATGGGTCAATCCAATATAGAGTGTCACTTAAAAAGCAAAGAAACTTAATAAATAAGGAATTAATAAAACTGTAAAAAACTGTAAAAACAACTGCTTTCTCTTTTCATGAAAAGAAAAAGTAGCCTGATTATTTCCTCTGACAAAATTGAGAATACTGAGTTAGATATGTAGCTTATATCTTCTTGAACAAACTCAGACATTCTTTTACATTTAATTGAATGTTTTGGGTTAACAATTTGACCAAACAAATGTTAAATTTTTCATTATTTTGTTGTATCAGTAGTATGTAAATTAGAAATTAGTAAATGAGATTTAACATTTGATCTAGTTTTTTCAAATAATTTCCCTTTTAACAAGATCCATGCATCCCCACCTGGCAATATATATCTTGCCTAAATTTAATATAATTTTTTACCTGTGTACTGTATTAATTTTAACAGTTTAATACTTATATTAGCCATTTATTATCCATATTTAAGAGGATTTAGTTTGAAATGTTGATCTAATAATGCCAACTATTCAATATTCTTATTTATTAAATCAGACTTCTTCCTGTAGTCTTTCAAGACAAGTTGGTAAAGAATTCCAACTGTGAAAGCAAGATGCCCAAACTGTTGAAAAATTAATTTCTTTATAATCATAATAACATCAAAACATTTAATAGCATCAGAACTTTATATAGAATAGATAAAAAACACCTCAGTATTAATAAACAATTTACAGTTTCTTCAAGATGCATTGATGCTTATAGAAAGAGTTAATAGACTGATATTAGAAATCCATTTAGGAAAAAGCCTGAAATCTAAGGATTTTAAAATAAATTTATCAGATATGAGCATATAATCAAGTCTTGAGAATGAAATATGTTTCTTATCAAATTAAGTCATGCTTTTAATCTGCAGATTCTTATAAGGTCACATATCTATTAAGGAATAATCTCTTACAAAATTCTTTAATTTTGTAACATGAAGTTTCCTTGGCATACTTGTCAAATCTACATTAAAGTACCCTAATAAAATGACAGTTCTTGCATTAAGAGATTGAAGACTTGTGGATATAATATGTAGTGTGAACCTTGGCTCTAGATGATTGTCACTGTTGAAGTGACACCTTAACCCCATGTGCAAAAATGAGAAAATGGGTTGTGGATGGATGGCTAGATATAATATAAAAAAATGTATCATATCCAACAAAAAGAGCATAAATTGAACCAAGTATAAAAAATTGATATTATAAATTTTCTAACAGAATTCTTTAATCAGAATCATGATAATAGCTCAAAATCATAATATGCTTTGAGTATATAAGCACTGCAAATCCAATTGATTTATTGTTTATGGAAGTAATAATTGCATTATAATAACCTTTACACTTGCCTAGAGCAGTATGATCATGAAACACTAAATGCATTTTCTTTAGACATGTAATATCAGCTTTTAACTGTTTTAAAAATTTTATAACATTACCCCATTTAGTTGGATTATTAAACTATTCACATTTAAAGTAACATTTTTCATCTAAGAATAAAGTAACCAATAAATGTATTAATAAAATATCAAATTTACCTATATCAGCTAGAGGCCCATACCCCCATAGAAGTGAGAAAAGTCAATTAATGTTGAAATCCAGGAGATTCCCTAAATGGGAACTATGGGAGCAGTCAAATTTCAATCAGTTCTCTGCAAGCCTCATTTGGAGTACTAAACTTTAAGATTAAGTCCTTACAGTTAACCTGAAGCAGCACTAGAAAAATAAAATGAGAAGAAACTTTTTCCCAAAGAGATTTCCTTATATTGGCAAATGCAAGCCTCTTTTGTTGAACTTTGCCAAGTAAATCTTAACAGCTGAATGTTTAAATATATGTTTTTCTTTTTTCTTTTGTTAATCAATTTTCTAAGAGCTGTTAATATCATATCTCACTGAGAACTGCCCCTTGCTAGGGGCTTTATTAACTTTCAAGGCCAGTGAAACACTTTGTGCTTTTTTTCTTGTAACCAGTAGTACATGGAGCAGATAAAGTTCATGCACTACAAAGAAGTATGGTTGGATCCCTGATGGTAGCCTGTATTATGTGCTCTTGACTAGGATGCCAATATTCACCCTTCAAGTTTTGCTTTTGAGGTAGATTTCTTAACATTCATGTCTTGATCATACAATAATGTGGTTATAATTTGAAATCTGATCATAATATTCTATGTTAAGATGAGTAAACACATTCAAAATGTAACTTTAGGAATTATTGGAGAGATGTATGAGTAGGGTACTGCAAAAGAAATAAGAAAAAAATACAAAATCCAGCACACAATGCTCTGTAGTAGTAGTTACATTTTAGAGTCTAATTTCCTCACTGTATAAAGATACCCAACTGCAAAGCTTCTGCATGGAAGGTGGCTTTTGATTAACTGGTATGGATCCATTTCAGAGAACTGCATATAAATTCTTCCTATGGGAAACATGCATTTGCAGCAAATGGCAAGTGCATCAGTGAATGATGAAATGATACTTTGGACTGAGAAGAGTAGTGAAACTTGTGCTGTACTCTGTGTAACAGGGGTAGGGGATTTAACTTATCTGAATGATACGCAAATATTTCCACATACCAGATAGTCTTGCAAAGGGATTTCACACCTGTGGATGAGCAGCCAAATGGGAGATATGTACTATGGTACAGGGTAAGAGTAGTCCAAACTCTGAATTCATGATAATCAAAAAAGTAGCAGTGACTTCTAGTTTGAATCTGGTTGGATGAGCATTCTGAGCTGTAGGTACATGCTTACCAAGAGCAGTGTGGTCCATGGCTGTCTTGCGTGTCTGAATGGGGAGAAGCGGGTGTGTCACTAGGCTTTGTGCATTAATCATGCTGGAGAAGATGTAGAATGCAAGCATAGAATTGCGAGGAATTGTTACATATTATTTGATTAGTTTAAGATAATAGGGAATATTCAGTACTTGTTAATGAGAGCATTTTGGCACAAAGAGAGAATGGTAACAGGTATTCTTGTTCATGGACTGCTGTTTTAGTTAGGACTATTAAAGTCATGCTATTATAAACTGTGGGACTACAGTTAAGGGGGAATATAGCTACACTAGGTATGATCAGACATGGCTATGACATGAGCAGTGAAATGAATTTATAACTAGGCCTGTTTTGGTATAAGGTATTTTATGTATGCTGATATTAAAGTCAATAAAGGATAAGATTGATTCAGTTTTGCTCTGATAAATTAGAAACAAAGGATACTGTATAGAAGAAACTCATTTTATATCAAGAATAGTGGAGATTTGCAAATTGTTTAATTTGCACGTGGATCTAAAGAGCAAGGAACACATTTTGTTAATGTTGACAAAGTGCTTATGTTTTAGCCAGTTGCAGATGGGCTCAAACATTGTTGGAAAATTAAAAAAAAGAATAGCACTTCTGATTCTAAGGAATTATAAGAATGAGCTATTTCATCAGAATGAAGCAGAGGACAAAATTACATGAAAATTGAGTTAATGTCATTAATGAAGACAGTGAAGAAAAGGAGGCCAAGGATAAATAGTTATAGAATGCTAAAGCATAGTTAGTCAAAAAGTATTTCCTTAGGAAGTGGAATTAATTCCCAAGCCATTTAGGGGCTCTTGCCAACTGAGTGAGCAGAGTAAAAATATCTTTCTATAATACTTCTAGTATTGTTACTTCTGTATGCTATACATTTTACTATTGTAAATGCACTTCTTGTTTATTATATGTGTGGAACTGTAATTGCCATTTACTGCAGCTTTTCTCCCCAGGCCTCTGTTGAAATCAAACTCTGCGTTCTTGACACAGCCACAAAATTATAATTATTTTTTGCTGAATCTAATTTTTACAGCTAATGGACTGAAATATGTTTCGGTAAAGGAGGAAAGAGAAGTTTTCACTTTAAATTATATCCATTACATTCTTGATCCTCTCAACGTCTGAAGTGTTTCACCTTTTTGATCCTTTGAGATATTTGTAAGTTTCTCACACCACTCTCCCTTCTTTGAGGACACACGCACACACACACACACACACACACACACACACACACACACACACACACACACACACACACGCACACACGCACACACACACACACACACACACACACACACACACACACACACACACACACACACACACACACACACAAAATTATTTTCATTGTTATTCCCCTGAGCCTGGATACAGACACTGCACCCTTTTAGTCTGCTTTGAATGACAGCCATGTCTGGCTCTTTGCAGATTGAAGTCTTGCCAACTGTGTGAGCAGAGTGAAATAGAAATAGCTTTCACTAATACTTGTAGAATTGTTACTTCTGTATATTATAAGTTTTACTATTGTAAATGTACTTCTTGTTTATCATATGCAGTGAAATTGTGATTGCCATTTACTGGAACTTTTGTACTCTGGCCTCTGTTGAAAATGGGCATTGCCCGGTCAAGCTTTCCATGTAAAGAAAGATTAGTAAACAAATAAATTAATTAATGTTCCCCTGTGCTGCTTTACACATTTTGATTATTTTTATGTTACCTGTTCTCTTTCACCTGAAAGAATTGTTGTCACCCTATGATTCATTCATCCACCCCAAGGTTGTTGATAATTCGACGTTTGTGGCTTGAGTCATCCTGAATTAACTTGTTTATACATCAAGCTTCACTCACTTGGGTGGCTTCTGAAAACCCTGGCAAAGTGGCTTCAAGAGGTGCTTAAAATCTCACCTATTCCAATAATCCTGCTAAATACCATTTTGCAAACTGTTTAGCATGTCCTCTTTTAATTTTCTAGCATGTCTCATTTTAATTGATACGTGACTTTGCTGTATGCATACAGTAAGCTGTAGTTTTGTCTTTGTAAATCTGTTTTCTTTCATGTTAGCTACTTTTTGTTGTACAGTTGTTAGCCTTAAACATGTGAATAACTTTAAAGTTGACCACCCCATTCCAATTTTAACTTGAGAAGCATAAGACATGAAAACGTGTAAGACATTATTCATGTGCTCATCACACTTGCCACACACAGAAAGCATGCACATATAACCAACCTCACTACGATGGAGTCATGACACAAGCTGGAATGCAGATTGTGAGGAATGGTACCATGCACTGCCACCAAATGTATGATGGCTGGCAAAGATGTGTTTTGAATCCTACCAATGCTAACCAAATATATGATGAAAAAGATCACTGCTACCCAAATGAGCAGTGGTATGGATATACATCAAATGTGAAGAAAGGTCCTTCATGGTACCAGAGCCATACCACTGATACCCAGCAGATTAAAATAAAAGAAAATACACTCAGGTCTATCTCATTAATCAATTCACAGAATGCAACCTGGCCTAAGAGCTTCAAGAGAATATGCATTGCTGTCCTGGGTATGAGCTTTCAAGATCCAGCCCCAGATTTAACTACACACAGGCTACCTTTGGAACTGAGTCTTTGACCTAGTAACCCAGGTCTCTTTCTCACCTCTATCTCTGTGAATCACAACATCTTCCAGTGTCCTTTACCGATGGTAACTGCCTCTCACACAAGTTATTTACACACACACACAGACAGAAACACACACACACACGCACACACACGCACAATAATTCCCAAGAAGGAAAACAGAGAATGATAGCGGAATTCTCCATTTCTCCACAGATGGTTTCCTGGCATGATATTACTGCCACCATCCTGAACTGACAAGTGACCTCCAGTTAGATATTGGATTTAATTAAGCCAAATTTGAATTCATATACCATAATATTTCCCTTATAGTAGGCCCAAATGATCTAGCTAAGTGGAAGTTGGAGCCACAGATTGTTATAGTGATAAATGATGACCTTCTTCTCATGTAATAAACAGCAATAATACACATATAATAAAGACCAGCTAAAAGAGCTTGATATTGAATAAATAAGGCAACAGTACAATTACAAGTTAAATATGCAAAAGAATGAGAACAATTACATGGAAGAATAAAATATTTAGTTAAACACACAGGAATATTTAAAGAAAACTTTGATCTAAGCTACATACATGCATTCGTCTCTGGATTAGCGTATTGAGCCCTTTATTGTTGTTAAGTTCCTAGACAATGTCAGACAAAAATTGCAGATAGTAAATGTATAGGAAAGTGATCACTTTGATACATTTGAAGCAAAGACAACTCAGAGCAAAGACCAATTGCACATTTTATACAATTTCATGTCCACAGCTGTGTTCTCCACAAACCATTACATCATTTTCCTTAGTTGTTTTGCTTTCTCATGGCACACATAATTAAACTAGTTCTGCCACCTGTGAAAGACAAGAGCTAAATTACACCAGCCCAAAGTCAACAGAGAGCACCAATACAAATGGTATCAGCATGCATCTCTTAACTGTCTGTATTTTACTGTATGCTTTCTTTCCATAGTTATAGTCAGCTATTTACTTGAAGCAGACTATGATTACATTTTATAACTTGATAGCAGAGGAGGTACATAAGGTTATATCTTCAAACAGATTCATGCATTTCTCTTCCTTTCATCTCCTTTTACAGTTGCAGCAGAAAAGGTCACAAAGTTGCACGAATTTTACAGATCAGTTGTGTTACTAGATGTAAATAAGAAAGAGAGGAGAAAAAATACATAACATTTTTTAAATCTGTTTTTCCCTAGGCTGTTATCAGCTTGGTACCACAGACATGATCTTATACGTGCTAGTTGATGTGACCTTCATAAGTGTATATAATCACAGATGCCCCAGCATGAAGACATCTTGTGCCAGGTACAACTCATCTCAACATATCCCATCTTTATTGAACTCCTTATATAAAAGCACTTTACAAACACACTGAGAAAATCATAATATTTTTAAAACAGGAAGATATATTTGCAGTAGTATAGTTACACATCTTCTGAATTTTAAATAGAATTAATTATAAAATAAATAAAATATACAAACAATGCAATTGTAAATAAGGGGAAGTTAAATTAATTATAAAAATCCATTTAAACACATTTCAAAGTATCTGTAATCAATACATGAGTAAAAAAGAATTCTTTCCAGATTTCTTTAAGGTACACACAGAAATAAGCACCCACAAGTTTAAACCAGGTAAATCAGAAAATAATGTCTTTCATTCCTCTTCCTTAAATTGGAAAAAAACATTAAGACATATAACCTTCGCCTTCAAAAGTTACACAGGAAAATTTTGCAAACACTTATTTGCAATGGAATGCAGTCCTGAATAAGATGCACAAATCATCCAACTGATTAGTCCTTGAGGACCCATGAAACAAATCTGTAACGATGGACCACAGCTGATTGACAAGCAAACTTCTGCTCTCTAAGATTGTATTGTGGGTTACAATGTTAAGCAAAACAAATAAAATGACTAACCCAGCATCATGTATGCTCAGATAAAAACAGAATCCAATACCCAAGTAATTTTATTGGCGATAGAGTTTACTAATATAGAATTAAAAAAGATATTGATAACATTACAACCTACAGACAGACACACATATGGTGTGTGTGTGTGTGTGTGTGTGTGTGTGTGTGTGTGTGTGTGTGTGTGTGTGTGTGTGTGTGTGTGTGTGTATGTATGTGTGTGTGTGTGTGTGTGTGTGTGTGAGAGTCTATTATCAAATAGTAAAGAAGCCAAACACCAAATCACAAAACACTGAGCAGCTTAAAAATACAAAAATAAAACAATCCTGCACTCCATTATTTGCATTTTTATATGCATCTACTTTCAGAATGCACAACAGTGAGGAAAAGAAAACACACCCTAAACGCCACTATCAGATGATATCACCCAAGACAGTTTAAAAAACACTATAGCATAGCTTATCTTCTCAAACCAAGTAATAAGAGAATAAAACAAGATAAAATTACTGATAAAAATATACTTTATTACATAAAAACAAATTATAACATAGTACGCTGGGTGGTGCTGTGGTAGCGTTGTCACCTCACAGTTAGACGTTGCCCATTTGATTCTCAGTAAAAGCGTCTTCTGTGTGGCGACATGCGTAAATGGGCATTCCTTCGTTGAAGGTTGTGCATTAGGCCTGGCAAGCCAGCACATAAAAAATCTACTGCCAATCATCAGCGGACAGGAGTTCCGCTGTGGCGACCCCAAACTGGAAAAGCCGAAAGACACAACAACACTCATCTACATATGATTTTCCTGGCTATCTGAAGTGGTTTTAGTGGTGATTTTATCATTCTTATTCCCTTAGCACAAATTAAGCAAAACACAATGAGAAGCAGTAGCTTGGAAGTTTAAGTAATAAAATGACATTATGCCAATGCCTTGATTTTATAGGGATCAGTTGTAGGTCAAGTCTAATATCAGAGACACAGCAGGAGACCTTTACAGTAATGTATATCATCAGAGTCACTTTTTCACGAAGCACACTTTGCCTTACCTGTAGCAGATGACTTAAAAACTACGCCCATTGCCCCTGATCACTTTAGTGCTGATTATACACCTTTTCATCACCCGAATAAAATTATTAAAGTCATTTTCTTCTTTGCACTGAGGAAACAATTTTGCACTGACAGGGCTTAGTTTTTGGTCTTGTTATGCTCTTGGTAGAATGTAAACAGCTATTTTTTATTCTATCACTCTTTCTCTCCTTCTTCTTGCTCACTTTGTTTTTTTCACTCCTTCTCCCCCTCCTGAGCCATAGCTATTACATGATTTTGCTTCTTTACCTTTACTGCAACTTTGCGCTGTTTATTTCTCTCTGTTGCTTCAGTTTCTATGTATTATATCTCAAATTCTAGATGTTTTAAGTTAAAATATTCTTTTTATATATACTTTTTTGTCCCCATGCTTGCCAACCTTCAAGCCTTTCCTAGGTGGACTAGACACCATTAGATTCCATATTCTGGCACCCCCAGCATGGTACCAAGAGCAGACCAGAAGGACTATCATTCTGGCAAAATGAAGGTATTTTATGCACTCACCAACATTTTGGCAATGATAGTGTATAATGTAGGGCCTAACTCCTCCCTTAGATGAGGATTGAGCTGTGTCACCACAAGGACCATTATGGCTTCTCCCTTGTGAGTGCATGCACCTCTGCATCCACAATGACTTGGATGAAACCTAACCCAGTGCAATACTTGATGTCACCTCCCCTCCTCCTTGGGGTGGTGGCATTAGATAGTCATGGTGCAATTCTTCTCTCCAGGATGGATGTAGCCATCCTCCCCTTGCAAGGTCCAATAGGCATTTAAGCTCCTGATAAAGAAAGTTACTGATGGAATACTATAAGGCTGAGTTGTTAAAGTGAGAAACTGGCTTCTCAAATGTCCACACAATTACAGTGGTTAAAGTGTAGTGTTCTTTGAAATACTTTTTCAGATCAACAGAATGTATTACCTTATTTTGCCTCCCCTCAGAGGTATGGAGTCAATTAACCTTACATTGACTTCCTCAAGTTTAGCTTGTGCCTTGTTTCTGAAGTATGTATAACTGGTCTGCATTCCTGGACAGAGCTCATGCTGGAATATTTATTTCTTGAAAAATTATGTAACTGATGTTTGGGCTTAGAAGTCAGAGATACATAGAATATCAAGTATATCATTACCTCCTTGTAGGTGAAATGTCAAGGTAAGTTGTTAGAATTATTCTTTATTGAACCCATCTATTTAAACCAATTTATTTGTTATATCTTTTGGAAAGTGTAAAACTGCTTGTATATTTAATTTACAAAGTACACTGCCTAACTTTATGTATTTCAAGAAAATTATTTTATTCATTTTTAAATGTTTATGGTTAGTAGTCTATTTATTTGTATAAAGATATGTGTATCAAACAGGTGTAAATCCAAATATTGAAATCTGCCTTTTGGAGAGGGACTTTTTAATTACAGTTCCAAAATACTTGTATTTTGCTTATTTTAAGAGTGGACAGAAATTGTGTTTAGGGATGTTAGAATATGTTACCTGCTAGCAACATTATCATAAAGAGAAGAAAAATATTGTTTATATGTGAGTGTCTGTATACAAAATAATCTTGAACAAGTTTCCATTACTGTTGAGCACACAGGATGGTATTAGGCTCAGTATGAGGGAGAATGAAAATCTGGGAAACCAGTGATTGTTAATCTGAGCTGCAGCTGTACAGTGAAAAGCCTATTTGGATTGGGCAGATATTGGGTATTACCTGAAGCATCAGGACGTATTTACCATAAATTGTAAGGCTAACAACCCTGTCACATATTATTTGGTAGTCAGTTGAGTGGATCATGTTGCCAAAATTTCTGACCACCTCATTTTAAATTGGTGCCACTAGTGTAGATGTAGAGGTCATAATATGACATATTAATTTTGTGGCACTCTGTGGGACTATATACTCATTTGTTATATATAAATTAGTTTGCATTGGTATGACTCTGAAACAAACTGAACTTTATAGCCAAAAAAGAAATTGTCACCAGATAGCTTGTGTATGTTTGCAGCGATAAATACCTATCCAGCAGTATGCCCTGCACATCAGTTATTTTATTTTTTACACTGATTAGTTAGGAAATGGGCAAAAATGAACTGTGCAGGGTTATGAAAAAAATTTCGAAATTACAGTGACTAAAGAATTCAAACAGAATGGAATCCCACATGCTTGTATGACTGAGGATGAGATGATAGGATGAGGGTAAGGATGAGATGATAGCCACCTTGGGGTATGTGGAATATTCTTTACTATCTCACTCAGAAGTCCTTTAGCACAGCTTGACCTCAGACATAGTTTATGGGAATTACTATGGCTAGTAGACGCTAGAGAAAGACTCAATAAGGAAATCTATCTTACTAAATATAGGAATAAAGGCATATTGTTATTGTTAGCTAAACAGCCTTAGCATTCTTATCCTAGCTAGCTCAACAATTCAATTTGGTGCTGACATGCAGACAAATGCAGACTCTACACAGGGTATACCCAATATAATCCTGACCTCCTCTTTTGGCACTGCTTGGCAAACCTCAGCCAGTCTGAAAGAAATATCCATTATCACAAGATGAACAGTTAGCAAGTAAGAATACATATTTTGTCTGACATCTAAACCTTTAATGTAGTCATAGAAACTCCAATTCTTGTCTAAAGCCACAAGTCTATGACTGTAAGATTTCAGTTAATGGCTCTGTAATATTTGTAGAAGACAGAACACACAAAGGTATACAGGGTGTGGCTATTCAGATCTGCTTTCAAATCAAGACTCCCACAACACCAAATTTCACATTGCCAAAACAAAAATAATGAATACTTACAATCCTGAAGCACCAATTTTTCTTAGGGCAGGTAAACATATGTGTTTACTATTTGAGACCAAAATAGAGTTCCCAGACATAAAACCATTACAATCCAAAGTTTAAAAACTTTAATCTGATTCCAACTTTAATTTGAATCTAATTTTAAAATCTAAATCTGATTTTCCCTCTTCTATTGCTAAACTTTCATAAGATGCTTACTTGGCAAATTCATTATATCCTTGTATAAACCTTTCATGCAAATTCTGTTATTGTAAATATGTATAACGATATAACAATGTAAGTTTTCCTGCTTTATGAATGGATGACATAACTATTTCATTTTCTTTTTTTGAATTTATACATGTTGATGTCTTGTACTTTTTTTTTTGGAGATTTTCCCCTCAGGTCTTCACTGAAAATGGGCCTTTGGCAAAGTTGGACCAACCCAGTTTACAAATGACAAATAAATAAATAAATAAATAAAATAAAACCTCGTGAATAAGACTTGAACAAATTATACAAGACATTGATGGGACCAAACCAGAACTTCTTCCATCTGTTGAAGACTGTTTGCACTACTTCAGTAATGCCATCCTGAACATTTTAAAATTGCTTTGCTCCCCTTAAACTTGTATAGCCAATGAGTGTTGCCTACATGATCCCAGAAAGTAAGACTGGTATGATTGCCTGTGCTCAGCAATGCACCCCAATAGTAAAAACAGGCTTATTGTCTCCATACATTCCTATCAGCAAACAAGAAACAAATGCAGACATCTGATAGAAATCAGGAAAACAAAATCCTACTTCCACTGCCTTCCTTGTAGCTACCTTTTATAGCTTCAAGCGTCTTGGTCTTTATAAGAGTTGTGGGGCCCATCTGATATGCAACAAATGCTTAGTAGCAAGATTACTGTTGACTGGTTGCAGTAAATCTGTTTTTTCTCTCTCTCTATGTGTGTGTGTGTGTGTGTGTGTGTGTGTGTGTGTGTGTATATATATATATATATATATATATATATATATATATATATACACACACACACACGCACACACGTACACACACACACACACACACACTTGGTATATTTACCCTTGCACTCATGTCATGTCTCATGGATGAAGTATTCAATTATGTAGTTAAAAAATAAGAACTAAAAAAAATAAATAAAACTGTGCAGTCCAACAAGTAATCTGAACTCAAACAACCCATGAAACCATGTATTTCTTAATGTTGCAACTTAACAAAATCAGTCAGATGAAGTTTAAACACCTAACTAGCAGTGGGGTTATTATACTCAGTAACCTATACTATTATTTGACAATATGCACACAGATTCCTGTTTCTCTGCCCTCATCAACCTTACTTCTTTTTTCTCACTTTTCATTTTCCTTGCTGTATTTGGCACTTAATTACTATCGGACTTTTCTTCATCTTTTCCCATCTTCCTTCCAGGTGTTTTTTTTACTTCTGTTCTGTTTTTACTTCTTCTTAATTTTTCTCACGTGTTAAATAATTAACCATGGTACTGAAACATGAACCTGTTTACTGATGAACCACTGTTAGATGTCATGCAATATGTTGTGAATAGTTGTTTTATGATTTTTGCTTTGCAGCTTATTTTTTTTCACTATTTCTGTTGCCTTTATATTGTACTGTGGTAATCTAAATCTATAAGTGAATCAGTTGTATTATTTGAATTTATTGTACTAGACTGCAAATATAACTAAATTTCAGTAAATTTCTAACTAGAGCCACATCTGTGGCTTTTATAGTTCTACATACAGCAAGTTCAGATCATAGTTGTGGTAGATATATTTTTGTTCTTTGTACTATCTT